>NC_137875.1:19070483-19082983 GCF_963924005.1 Protomyctophum bolini
CGTAAAATGAATATCCCTTCTCCGTCTCCAACTGTGATTAGCTCCTTATCCGCCACATGATAGTTTCAGTTTGCTTCATTTCCTTTATTTGCTACGGATTGCATTCCCACCTGCACTGAATCGTAATCAAGTGCGATTGGAAGCGAAGCCCCCGTTTTTGGGCGGAGTAGCACTTTCTGACAATGTGCAGCAGGATTCGTTTTAATCGCAGTAAAGCTTTCTGGTGTGAAGGTCACCGTAGTGTTTGCCGAAAGGCACTGGTTGAAAAATAGCCGAAAACTGGAGAAAACGAATCTGAAAGATCCCCAGACAGAGTCCTTGCTGCAGAGATGACGCGTTTTTGTCTTATTTTTTCACCTTGTTACACAGAGTGCAGTGATCAAAATGAAGAACAAAAGTATCTACAATACTAACTGGACATTTTGGCCATGGCTCTTTCCACCTCAACAATGCCACCTTCACTACCCTACCAGGCAGTGGCAGGATCTCCCTACTTAATACTTATATAGGCCAATTAATCCCCTCCCACTGACCATACCAAACCTGAATTAAACCAGCTAATTCCCCAATGTCCAGAGACATCACATTTCATGTACACATTTTAAAGTGTCACATATTACTCTACAAATTATCCACATAATAATATAATTAATGATAATCAGAGTACACAAAACCTTTACACAAAACCAATGTTGGCATGTTCCTCACAGTAGAGAGTACACAGGTTCCAGGCTCCAAGTCAAAATAATATAATTCTCTGCACCACACACAATAAAGAATAATTAAAACTTTAACCCATTTGTGTCACAACATTCCTGTTCTAGGTTATGGGCAAAATAACACAGGAAATGTATTGAAAGTTTGTTAAATAGGGTTAACTGCCACACGAAAACATTTGAGAACTACAGTATACTGATTTAGAAGGCATTTGGAATATATATATATGGCATCTCATTTTCTTGCTAAGACGGTGAGACCTGGGACCGATGTGTGCGTGCGTGCATGCATGCATACGTGTTTTAATCACTGGTATCCTAATCTACACTGTGTACACAACATGGAGCCAAATGGACCTGCAGGTTCCATTTGTATACTGTCAGAAATTACAGACCTCAAGGGTCCTTGGTGGTCCCTAGATCTGACATTGAGGCACAGTGGTGTAAGCCTATATGATTATTTTCTGGGAATAATTGTTATATACCGGTAGTAGATACAGTACATACTGTAGAGAGAAATGTTTGAGTAGTTCTCACACGTTTTAATTTCAAGGACCCCCATGACCGCCACAGGCGTCCACTAATGAGAGTGGAACCCCACTCAATGACCCTGCTAGAACCCACTTTGAGAACAACTGGTGTAGTAGGCCTATAAGTGATTCATGTCGGGCAATGTGACAAATTAGCAAGACACCGGTGAACAGGAGAATGGTGCAGCATGCAGTGGAGTTACCAAATTAAGTCCTCCATGGCAATCACGTCGTCAGTGTTTCATTGTTAATTAATTAAGCAGCCCGACCCTCTCTGAAGGACGGGGCAGGCCAGATTAAATCTGATCTGTTACGTTGAGGGAAGGACCTCTGTAGCGTCTCTTATTACCAGCTAAATTAGCTAAGAGAGGAAAAACACCAGGCATCGATTCAGCGTAGCATTTCAAAGCCATTACTCCAGACCGGTGCGTCAAGATCCATTAGGGACCAAAAACAACTCTAATGGAAAGCAAAGGACAGGCACGCTGAGACCAAGAGTCAAGCATTGCATGGCTCTATCTGCACTGGGGGACACTTTAATTGTCTTCAATGAGATTATGAAACCTTATATTAAAGGTTATAGGACTTGTCAGACATTGAAGCCAGCTGTCCAGACCCATGGGGACTAATTGCTGCCCTCATGGAAGTTGTTTCTTGATCTCTCTCCATTCTGGTCCGGCCAAGATGAGTCACTTACTGTAATTCCACAGAACTTGATAAGGCAGGAAATATATGAGCTAATCCAATCCTGTCAGAGCCGTGGGGGAATATTTAGCCATTGATATCAAATGAAGAATAATCAACTCAACATTGAAATGCTATTATGTGCTCTATTGGCTAATGATAGCTGCTCACATAATTACACACTAGGGACTCAACCAGAAGGAAAGTACAATTACAATTTAGGCATTTAGCCAGTAGTGTAAAGTAACTACGTACATTTACTCAAGTACTGTACTTAAGTACAATTAAGAGGTATTTGTACTTGAGTATTTCCAATTTCCAATACTTTTACTTGTAGGCTTGCCGCCTACTCCACTACATCTCAGAGCCAAAATGTTTACTTTTAATCCACTACATTTATTTGCAAACTTTAGTTACTAGTTACTTTGGAGATTTTAATTTTGATTAGAAAACAATATAGATTAACCACTTCAACCTATACATTTTGGCCATTTGAAAATAGCCAATCGACAAGCTCACAATGCGTCGCGATGTGACGCATTGTAGCTTGTAGATCGGCTAGAAGGGAGGAAAGTGATGGAATGATCCATTGGCTACAACACACAGATGACAAGAACACTGTAATGTTCCCCAGGCTAAGGGAAGACAAATGCACAGGCCTATAGCAGATAATATGTTTGGGATTGTGCAGTAGCTTTTAGGCAAGCATAGGCCTATAGTGTTAAATGTTATGTGCTCAACAACAATGAGAGCGATTGCACAGCCAAGACTTGGTGGCTCTCATTGCATTCTAGTCCTGAATTACTTTGGAGAGAGAGAGCAGAAAAGTGGAAAGACTGATGCATTATAACGCTGTGCATTTGACAACTTGTCTGGCCTTCCTCCCTCGCTTGCACTTATACTGCGAGCCTCTAAAACATTGATGGCATATTGAATTTTAGGATTATAGGTGGTACAAAGGTTTAAAGGGGTTAAAAGCAGCAGCTGTTAAATAGATTACCATCTTCAAGCAATATTTAATTTGGCAAGATATATTGAAATGTGATATTAAATACTAGAATGGTACAAAACGCAACAAAGGAAAACACTTAACCTGCCTTTGGGCATATTGATCGCATTGAGCATTGACAAAGTATAAATCCATCTTCATGGATGGCCGACTGTGTGCACATACAATTCAACAGTAGGACTACTGAATATAGTAGGACAGCAGCCAACATGCTTGAGTCCAACAAAAGAGAGAAAACGGATATGCTTCTCTACAAATTAAAAACTACAGTACAAACCTATACTAAGGTAATAAAAGCTTGAATTAATAATAAGGCCCTTCTAATTTCTAACTTCATTATTAATTATAAGGGAGCTCTGGTATGAGATCTTTTCAAAATCTCCTTGAATGTCATGCCATGTGGCCATGAGGTTAGGAAGGAATGACAGCTTTTAGCTGTGAGTTGACATTGCAACACTAAAAGAATAGCCATAAGGTCAACAGGAATATGGAAGCAACAAAGGAACAGCACAAATCTGTGTCCACTGAGCTAAAGTTAAGGGCATTGCTTCTAACATACTGTAGCACTCAATAAAATATATACAGTTTGAATGTGAGTCAGTGTGAAAGGTACTATACGTACGCCAATGTTTTTCCTATATGTTGTTAGACATCTATGCATCACACACACACACACACACACACACACACACACACACACACACACACACACACACACACACACACACACACACACACACACACACACACACACACACACAGAGAACAATGGCATGCAGGGGTTCTTTTGTCAACAAAAATCAAAGCTGTGCAAAAAATACAAATTACTGGCGTAATTACCAACTACAATAAATTGAAGCCAAATGGAGTCAAAGAGCAGCCAAAGCCCCACCGTGTCCCAGACTAGGCCTACAGAAAGCACCTGATAAGGTCTGATATAAAGACCCACGGGTGAAATTGCAGTGCAAGCCTATTTCTCTGAAGGCTGTGTCTCTGTGACGAACAGGAAATCATTAGTCACAGGGTGGCGCAGCGGGAGGTCTGCAGAGACCTGCACTGAAGCAGCACCACCGCACACACCATCTGCTGAGGAGCTGCCAGGATTACTGGCAGACTGGACAATAATAGGCACGTTGAGTGAGTGTAAACACAGACGGTGCTGCCAATTGTATCTCATGCCGATATGGAGAGAGCATATACTACAGTATGGGCAACTGGCGGCCCGGGGGCCACACCTTCACTTAAAGGAGAATTCCATACTAAAAGGCTTTCTTACCTTTCTTTGTAGTCGTTACGTCCCCACCAAAGAGGTCCAGGTGTTATTTTGTGCAAAAGCTCCTTATTGGCTATTTCCCCTACCATAAGCCCTAAATGAATTGCATTGAATTGAATGGGAATTGAATGGGGCTATGGGGTGTTGTGCTAATTCGCTTATTTCCATTGCTCAAAATTAGAATTTCTTTGTATATATCCTCTCTTCATAATGTAAATAATATCCCAAGCGGCACACTTTACTACTTCTTTCGATGTAAATAAGCGAACTAGCATAACACCCCATAGCCCCATTCAATTCCCATTCAATGCAATGCAATTCATTGAGGGCTTGTGGTAGGGAAAATAGCCAATAAGGAGTTTTTGCACAAAAAAAAAACCTGGACCTCTTTGGTGGGGACATAACGACTACAAAGAAAGGTAAGAAAGCATTCTAGCATGGAATTCTCCTTTAATGCAGCCCTCAGGTTAATATCAGAATACTGATATATTATTGATTTGTAAACATTACTTTATGTCCAATGTATTTGTATGTAGTTTATAAAGTTTACAGAACTATAATTAAAGGCATTTGAAATTAAAAAAAATTACTAGATCGTATGGCCTATAGTTTAGTTTAGTCATGGGCCCTCAAAGGGCCCATGGCCCACCAATATAGTGATCAAGCACCATGCACTGCGGCTGTATTTGGCATTAAAGCCACTGTGTGAGGGGAAAGTTATAACAGGATATGATTAGTTAGTTTTTTTTTTACTTACTTTTCACTCCCCTTTTAAGGCTCTCCTATATTCAACAATGTTATTACATCTCCCTGCATGGGGCAAACCCATTGTTGCTTAACATTCCATACATATCTCACCCACACCCAATGCAAACTGTATGTATGTTAATAGTATCTGTTATGCGCGTCAGAAATTGATAATCAGTGTTGTTATGTTACAGATGGCTGAACAGTAATTACAAATAATGGACTGTGGTTAAAATAATTGAACGCAGAGCACACAGTCATTAAAATAGACCATTCTATGGTAAATCACAAAATTCATCACAATGTGCAGCAGCGTTTATCATTGATTTCTATCGCTATCATTCAAACCTCAAACTATTCTAGGTCTCATAGGCTAATATAAATAAAAATAACTGTATTTGTATTTTAGTTTGTAAAGTTCTCTGTCAATAACTGGTACGTATACCAATCCCATTGTTTCTTGGTGTTTCATTCACTGGCAAGGATAGCCAAGCTGCAAACTGCCTTCCTCACTATTGATTTATTGTCAAGAAAATGTGCTGCATAGCGCCTTTGGCACTGTCCAAACATTTATAGCCTACCCATTTATTCATTTTCCTCTGAAACTTTTATCTTTGCGCATTTTGAAAAAGGCTCACAGGCAAAGTGAAAATGCACTGAAAGACGAAGTACAACCTCGCTTTATGTAAAGGCTCGCAAAGACTTCAATCGAACAAATTCCATATTGGCGGAGATTTTCATGCTGCTAGATAATTGGTTCCCTTCTCAGATTGACTGCCTCTGGCCACTATGACGGTACAAGGCAATGTCCTTGTACATGCTATTATGTGGTGCACTGTACACACAGCCAATGTTTGAATAAAAGCTTAGCTCCATGCATCCATAAAGGTCTGCTCTATTATGCCCAAAAGTAAACACACCTGTCCTGGGGAAATATTTTCAGGGCTTGACTATATAGGTGTCCAGAATCTAAATGTCCTCCCTCCCTCACACTACAGTATACTATAATATATAGATACATAATCAATAACAATCATATGTAATGCTTATTTAAGCATTGCTAAATTACAGACCTGTGTGACCCAAGCCCTGAGACAGTTCCTGAAATGGAACTGTCATTAACTTAATCACTTGAGAATTGTCAGATGCAAATGAGTTGAAAGATGAGCACTGAAAATGAGATGGGATTTGATTCGAGCAGCGAGACCTTAGAATTTATATGGATGCTCATTAGTGCTCATTACTGTACTGTGTAAACGAAACTTGTGAGAATGCCGACTGATCTCAGATCTATACCAAATCATAGCTAAACGCCTCAAAGGAACCGTCAGGCAGCATTGCTCCAACGCTCGCAATTAAATGCGTCTTCCATTAAAGAGAGCAACATCTATTCTCTCTTCACTCAGACCTCAATAGTATTCCTTTGCCAGAGGCCATCAACATGGATGACGTACAGTATGTAGAATAATTTGGTTTAAGAAGTGGACAAAAATCTCCACATAGAAAAAACATTTCTTGCTGGCTATAGCCTACTAGCGTTTTGTGGTTGCTCCAGCTGTGTGTATATGTCAGTGTACCAAGAATGGTGCTGTACAAACAAAAACATGGCATACATGGTTATTTCATTTTCTCAGGGCAAATGAAGGATAAAAAATAAATAAACAAGCTATTTAATGTAATTTCCAAAATAACAAACAGCACTTGAAGGCGCAGGTACACCTCAGAAGCCTAGTGTGACAGGTAATCCAGTAATCCAGCAAGCGTTTATTTTTGCATTTATATTTTATTGCCTGCAGCTCACGTACTGTATGTGTTCTTGACTGTCAATGTTTTGTTGCCTTGACAGGTTATCATTAATTACACAGTATGTCTAAATTACCTACTGTACACTGTCAAGTCCTCAGTGTTTATTTAACACAGAGTTAAAAAGGTATTCATGAACACATGTTATACTGTAGCACAGTGGTAAATCAGCATGAAGAGGACGGCATACCGTACGACACAGATCAGGAGCCACATTTAAACCGAGAGCTTCGTGAATACACACAGCCATATCAGTTAATTTAATTCTGGCAGCGTACAAATGGGCCCTTATGGGGCTAGCACGCTGCACTATGATGTGTACAGTATATGTGTGCTGTATTGCACATCATCTATTTAAGCCACCAGGGATCTTTTTCCAGGCTTCATTTGACCTTTTTATTAGACGTGATCAAAGCACCTCCGTTTCTTTCTAATTGATACAGTCTCTGTGGAGTTGAATAGTTATGTTAGATACATGTTATTTAAGGGGCACGGTGGCACAGTCGGTGGTGCCGTCGCCTCCCAGCTATAAAGGTCCTGGGTTCGATTCCCGCTGGGGACACGGTGGGCGTGTTCTCTCCTCCATCAGTGCCCATACCGAGGTGGGGTTGGCGAAAGGGCCTTTCTGTGTGGAGTTTGCTTGTTCTCCCCGTGTCTATAGGGTAGGTACCCTCACAAAGAATCCTGGTCTCTAAACTACCTCCCGCTGGCAGCTTGGACTCCTCATGCATTGAAGGAAGCATGAGGTCAGTCTGAATAGTAATGTTTATACATTTTCTAACTTCTAGCCGGTGAAATAATAGTGAAATTAAACACCCCGCACCAAGGACCACTGAGGGTCCCCAGACCCCACTTTGAGAACAACAGTGCTTTAGTCCACTCAGGAGAAGCAGTCGCTCTGCTCGCTCAGCACATTTAATTTCTCTGCTTCTGTTACAGTATGATACACCTGTCAGAGCGGCTCATTGCTTACACAGAGAAAATTATTTAAGACCCCTGAATGAGACAGTTGCTCTGTCGTCCATTACGATTGCTATTGAGGCATCTGAATGAATGTCAGTAGGATGCATGCCAATGAGTGTTCCATGTGTATAAAGCATTTATTTTCTTCTTACACAGAGAAAATTATTTAAAAGTTAACCGTATATTAAATGACGCAGTTGGCAACTTTCTGTTGCCAACTGTTATCTATGTTATCTATTATCTTATCTATGACTGTTATCTATGTACTTGAATGACAGTAGGATGCTGATGAGTGTTCCATCCGTATACTGTATGCAGTGTCATTAGCTGGTCATTATGCAACACTGTGACTGTTTTGTAACGAAGTAATTAAAGTGACATTTTTATGACTGCATACGCCAGCAGAGAAGGCCAGCCAACCGGGTTTAGTTTAGTTACGCAAATGGGTTTTCTGCTTATGTGGATAATTTAGACCACATGACAGGATGATTTTTGCCCTGCTGGTCAGCAGTGAAATTAATGACATAATGACTACAAGTAGTTGTTTTATACACTTTTGGTCAAAGGCATGAGATTAAAATGAAAAGGTTGCTCAAAATGAGCACTTTGAGGAGAACAGGGCAGGTTGACGCAGTGCACAGCGCGTTCATCTCCATGGCCTGCCTGTGCAGATAGCAGAATAAGTGAAATGCTAATTAGGTGGAGGTGGAGAGGGCTCTGCAAATACGCCGCGTCCTCTAAAATGATCACCATTATTTCTTTTGCATTAGATGGTATGGCTCTTTTGCGTTGAGGTGAGTGCTGTACACACACCTTGGCCTCTCCGCTCTGTCTCAAGGCTGATTTATGGCCCACTTTGACAGGGGGGTGGAGGTATGTGTGCATTCCCCGGACAGGAGCTTTCAGCTGAGATGGGGATTTATCTAGACTTGCCAACCCCCTTGCTCCGGGCCAAGACACACCAGCGCCTACGGGGATTGGACACAATCTTCTGGTGCTCTTGTGTCTGTCTGTCTGTCTGTCTGTCTACTCGCCACCTGTGTGCCACCTGTGTGCTGGGAAAGGTTTTTCATTTCACTGAATGGCTTAGTGGTGGACAGAAAGGTCTTTTACAACAGAAGTGCTGAATTTTTGCGGTCAACAACACTGCATTTTCCTAAAAATGAAAGGCTGACCTACGCTGCATGTCTTTCATGAGATCATACATTTTTCACTCACTCACATTTCCTGTGAGTCAGTGTTTTTACTGCGCAACCTGGGGCATCCGAGTTAACAGGAGAGAAAGGCAGAGGTGGTAGTAGAGACAAAAGCATGCACCCATTGCACCGGGTGCATTGCCTGAGTGAGTGTGTGCATGCTTGCGACTTAACTGTAGGAATGCGAGATTGAGGAGATCGAACAGCAGAAGGATATAAAACTTGTCCATGTCTCTAGCCCACTTCTAATGGCCAGCAAAGTGATCTCCATCTCATTATGTACTGTACTTATACCCCTCAGCAGTATATTTTCTGCAGCGTAATTACAACGCAAGGGAAGGGTAATAATAGGGGCAAAATTGATGCAACACATTACTAGAACTGCGGTGAGTGTGGTACGGGTACTGCTATGCTGTCGTAACGACATCTCAGGCATGAGGTGACAAGTTCTGGCCATGATCCTCCATTATCACAGCTGGATAAATAAGAGGACTGTTATAGGGAAACCACTCTGACATTTCATAGAACGGGAGATTGAGTGGGAGAGACGCTACGCTGGAGCGAGAAGCCTTGCGACCTATAAATCTGCTTTCACGAGCGTGCAATCATCTCTCATGCCCCCTTCTGCGGGCACACTCATAACTGGAACGGCAGCAAGGATGGGTTTGACCTAGCACACCGGGCATTTTGTTAATCTTAAAAGACAAATAGATGAAAACATGAAGTTAAAGTTGTGCCCTCCAGAATCCAAATCAGCTGTCATGTATCATTTCTCAACACAGGACTGCAAAAGCTTCCATTTGGACACTTAATTTAACACTCAGGAATATCATTGTGTACTGTAGATCATTGTGGTTCGTAATGTGGGGTCCCGGAACCCACCGGGGACTTGGAGGGATTTCCAATGTGTCGTCAGCAAAAAGGGCAACAGTTTAATTTCACTGTTATTTCACCAAGTTAACCCAATGTAAGGACAGACACAGACAACACCAATGCAACTCAGTGTTGCAAATGGTAATGGTTGCAAGTAGTTGCATGTTGCAAGGTGTTGCAAGGAGTTGCATTGGTGTGGACTGGCCTTTAGAATGACTATTCAGATCCTCTCCACTGTTATCTCACCCCCAACAGTATAGACTATAGACGGTTGTAGAGTTCTGCACTCAATCTAATCTAACAACAAAAATCTTCTCTTTGGTACAAAACATTTTCAAATAAGGGTCCATGGACTAATGCTGTATGTATCAAAATGGGGGTCCTTTAATGGTTGAGAATAACAGATCACGTCTGCCCCCATTGTGAAAGTGCAGGCTTTAGGATAGAGGCAGCGCTTCCCTGGCTGATTCAATCAAATTAAAGCTCTCTCTGTCTCAACACAAGACTCTGTGATAAATGGTTCCATGGTCAGACAGGTGTGTAATTACACTCGCCCTGCACACACATGGCTCACTGTGATTCTCTTAATGCCACATCAGCAGTTTTTCAACTGATACTGTGTGGCAAAACAAGCGTTCAACTACTATACTATCTGGCCCATCGATTGCCAATTAACGCTGCTAATGTCGCTGATAACTGAAATGTAACCTTAAGGCAGGGTGGGCAACAGCAATTATCAGAGTGTCATAAACTCATAATGACTTAGGTCAGCGAAGGGCCACACATTAGACACATATAGTACTGCATGAGGTATGTATAGTACTGCATGAGGTATGTTAAAACCGCATGAATTTGGTAGACATGGGGCCAAGTGGTCCAGGTGGATGCCACATATAGGCTTTGGCCTGACAGCGCGTCGCATGTTCGAGTCCTGTTCATGACGACCTTTGCTGCATGTCTCTCCCCTTTAATTCTCTCTCTCCCTCTTTCCTGTCAGTCTTCACGTAATACTATAAAAAAAAATTACTTTACAATAGGGTCCTTGCTACTCTGAGGTTACAATGAACAGATTACTTGCATAAAACAATCCACTTCAATGCTGAATCAACTTTTAAATTAACCTGTTTTTATTTAACCTTTATTTAACCAGTAAAAACACATTTAACATTTGAGTGTATACGGAAGGAATATGCAATGCAGGTATGTACTCAAATGGCAACCAATATAGTGCTATTAATTGGAGTTGAGGTAAATTCATCCATGATGAATGTTTTTATGTGATGTATTCCCATGCTTTTGTTCTTGCTTAATGTAAGTCGCTCTGGATTAAGAGCGTCTGCTAAATGCCTAAATTGTAAATTGTAAATTGTAAATTAATCTCCCTCAAAACCAATTACATATAGTAATGCTGCCTTTTAGATTTTTGGGGGGGGACGACTTCACGGGCCGGATTGAGATAGTCAAGGCTATTACAGTATGTTGTCCATGTGTGCCTTAATCCAATTTAACAAATTTCTGAAAAACCTCATGTTTCTATATCAGTGGTTCTGAATGTTTCATGTCAAGGAGCCCCAGAATTATATGAAATTCACTCTGAAATAATATTATATTCAAAGATTTACGCCACATTTTCACGATTTTTCAAAAATAGCAGACCTACAAGCTCGTAGCGCAGCACTCAGTGCCGCGCTATGAGCTTGTAGATCTGCTATTTTTCAATAGCTAAAGTATACTGTAACATAATGCTTAAAACACCAAAAGGGGTTCCCGCCCAAAATGGGTTGGAACCATCCTTTTCTCACTGAGACTAGCTGCAGGAACTCCATGATCATATCAATCTAGTAATATATGTCACATCAGTCATTAAAATGCTAAAAACTAAAGATCTTTACGCATGGAATGTACAGTATGTTAAGCACTAGGGGTGTAACGATATTGTAACTGTATCAAAATATCGACATATACGATATATATATATATATATATATATATAGATATATATATATATATATATATATATATATATATATATATATACCGATATGTAAACAGCAAATATCGTATCGTATCGTTTTGCAATGGAAAGTACTTGTGAGTTGTATTCAGCAGTTTTAAGAAGAAAAAAGACAAAAATGTAAAAAGAACCACCGCTCATCCGCTGAAAAAAAACTTAAGAGAGGTGCTGGAGCCACAAAGGGAACATGAGAAAAATAAAGGGAAGCTCCGCACACTCAGATCTGTGCACAATCAATGTATTTATTTAGCAAGCTTTCGGTCTACTGACCTTGAAGGCATGAAGAAGGTCAGTAGACCGAAAGCTTGCTAAATAAATACATTGATTTGTGCGCAGAGTGTGCAGAGCTTCCCTTTATTTTTCTCAAGAAGAGAAAAGAAAAAGATGGGTTTAATTACTTTTCCAAGAACCATTCCATATAGCTACAACTGGTGTATCGAAAAATGTGTGTATTCTCTGTGTTCATGTCAAGACGTGGGTTTGTCCATAATAGTTCAATTACGTTGTACAATGTCCATCTATTTGAATCGTATCACCATAACCAATATCGTCCTTGTATCGTATTGCCAGCCATGTATCGTGATATATGTATTGGTTCGCTGTTAAAATGTATAGTTACACCCCTATTAAGCACACACACACACACACATACGTTGCCATTAATTACAATTACTATACACGCAAAGCACACG
>NC_137875.1:19087983-19278601 GCF_963924005.1 Protomyctophum bolini
CCCCTCTGTAAACTGAGGAAAGGAAATGCAATCACCCTGTGCATTGCTGGCTGCACCAAAACGCGCTGGTCCCACGTGTGTGTCTCCAACAATGATCTAGACACGCTTCAAATCTCGCAAGTTATGGTGTCACATTTATATCTGTATTACACACTCAGGCAAATGCCACTTTATTGAACTCATCTGTCTTCAGTTTTCCGCTGGCTGTTGTGGATATTATGCGCAGATAAAGAGTCTCCATGTTAATATGCTGGTCGGGAAGCGCCGCTAGTGCCCAGTGGCACATGCAAGATCTCGTCTAAACAGGCGGTGCATGTTGCTGAGATCACCTCAGCTATCCCAGTGCGCTGTGCTGAATTCTGCGCCCTCGAGTGAGCGCGCACACGCATTGACTCTCTCTCTCATACTCAGTCATCGTTTCAGTAACACTAAACATTGACAAACCAGCCAGGGGAAACTAACTATATAGCCTTTGTTCAGGATTTGTGAGGATAATTATTATTGCTCTTTTCTTTTACTTGTGTTTATTGAGCACCATGTTTGCATTGCAGGAAAATGCATGCTATATACAGCATTAACCGAGGACCGCTCTTTTAGACTGTTGATAACATTCACCTTTCGTCTGATCAATGACGATATGGCTATATGTAATACTAAAGTATAGTAGGCTATTTATAGCCTCTCGTTCTCACCCTCATTATATTTATATAGGCCTAGAGAGAGAGAGAGAGAGAGAGAGAGAGAGAGAGAGAGTATATGGCTGTCCAAACAGTCTTATGTATAAAGGTATAGTCAGAGTCCTCGGACTTTAATTGGCTTGACGGTCCAAAGACGGCACGGATTGGCGCACTGCAAATGCGTGCATACGACACTATAGATTCCCCCCACAATCCATGTGTAGCCTACTTTATTCCTCCCCGTTCACTTCTATACGTTGCTTGTCAGTGACGTCACGAGGCTGCCCCGTGGCCCGTGCATAATCAACTATTTGGACTGTCAATTTATAATCACTGTTACACTGTTACACTGTTACTGTCACAGTGCAAGTTGCAACCAAACGCTTACCATATACGTTTTTTATTTTAATGTGACAAACACAGCCTTCCACAAAACCCCCAAATTACACAAGTCCACGCTGCCACTCACGCACATTCAACACAGTCCGAGCTGTCACTCATAAGTCCTTCATACTGAAGTCTGTGTCTCCCAACTCATCATATTTCATCACTCTTGTTCAGGTGTCTTTCATGTCTGATATGCTGATGCAGTCATCTGACAGATTATAACCAATTCATTAACCCAGGCCATTCCACCCACTTGGTATGCAGACTGGACAGTGCAGACTCGTGCAGATTCGAGTGGGTTTTGCAGTTCGCACCACTCTGCAGCACGAGCACTCACTCAGCACGAGCACTAACTCAGCTCAAGCCCGTGGCAACTTGTTTTCCGTGTTTTTAATGGCAATATTGACTTGTTGGGCCTTAAAAACAAGGCTCCAGACATTCCAAAACAAACTGCGCAGGCTTGGCCTATATCTAATCTCTGCTCATTTTGCTATAGGGTGGGATATGGCTATGAGTCACTCAGGATAGAGGACAGCAACTTGCAATGGGCCTGTTCTACAAGATAGGCCCTACACTACATCACAAATACAGTCCTATAGCTATAGTTAAACTACTTACAAAATGTCAACGACAACACAACAGAGTTCCACAAATCACGTTCAACCCAGATTTGGCTCAAACAAGTGGTAGCACCTTGTGTTGAACTGTAGCTACTTTCCTCCACATGATGAGGATGATTTTAAATTCACAGCCATTGGATTAGAGCAATCCCTGATTATTCTTATTAGCATTATTAGCATTCTTCTAATTTCCGTTGCAGGTGGTGGGAACCACTAGCATTGCTATTGAACTATTTAAGTTCAGCATGCTCGGGTGTCTCAGTGGTAAAATGCCTGCCCACCACGGCAAAGGGTAGGAGTTTGAATCCTCTGCGGTGCCTCCGGCCTGGCCCGGCGCTCCAACCAACAGGGCAGGTCGTGTTTGAGAGTGGGAAGGCAGGCGGGGAGGGAGGCTGATCTCTGTCACTTCACCATCGACTCCTATACAGGTTGGCCAGGGCACCTGTTCAGTGCACCCCGTGAGATCAATATATACCCAGCAGCCGTTGTGGTCAAATGTTTCGATAGGTCACATGGGGGCATCTAAAATAGGAACAGCAAGGTTACTGTGGTTACAAAAATACAAAACATGGCAGGACAGGTTACACACCGCCATTCTAACAACCATCAAAGACCACTGTTTTCCAGTATGTTGGTTCCTTTGAACCCAAGTAAACTCAGCTGAGCATTTTATTTGATTCAGTGGAGAGAGAAACATGAAGAGAGAACAGGATTGCAGCAAATTGTCGAAACAGCTGCAGGAATTGAACCAGGAACTCGCTTTCTGGCATTAGAGCCCATGTGTGGCACACACACTAACCAAGAGGCCCAGCAGCTACAAACGTTGTAAAGCCTTTAGCCAAGAGGGAAGGTTTCAGGGCCGTGTTCTGTTCTAAGCAAACACGCTACCAGAATGATTCAAAAGCCTGACATAATGTTAGATGTACAGTAGCACAACTGATAGAAATGGAACAGTGCAGGCTATACTCAGCGATGCTGCTGGCAAATCACAAAATAAATCATATCCTATAAATCAAATAATATATCCTAAAGCCTTTTTGAAACACACTGTGGGTTACCACTGCTGTGCTGTAGCTGCAGGGGGGACGGGGACTAGGATAGTTGGGCCATCACCACAGGCGAGGAAGAATGAACATCAGATGTTGATGTTGAGTGCATATTCATGACTATTAGGCATTTGTCAGGACACTCATTCCTTGCGTTTTCTGACCAATGTTTTTTTGTTGAGCAAGACTTTTACGAGACACAAATAAGAGGGAAATAATCCTATTGCCTATATCCTTGCTTCAAAAAATCAATGACCACTCGGAGTCAGTGATCCTGGAAATATCGACTGCAACACAAAAGACACATTATCCAGCAACAAGTATAACCAACTGATTTAAAAGAAAGTATTCATAGGTTGAGGTCATTATGTTCGATTATGCTTAGAATAAGATTGCAGGAAACTGTCAGCTGGTCATCTGGATCTAGACTGGAACTCACCTATATGCTTTCTATGGCATAGGCAGCTCCCGGCAGGATCCGCCGAGAGAAACTAGACGCAACTGCAGGACATGAGACTAATTAATTAGGGCGACAGAGAGAGAGGAGTGTGTGTGCAGTGCCGGTTCTAGGCCTTTTGAGGCCCTAGGCAACATATTATACAGAGCCCCCCCCCCCCCCCCCCTCCTGCTTTGCCACGCCGGATAAAAATTGTAAATTTGCCATGAAAATGCTTCAATCTGGTGCACTTTGAGATCAAAATTAAGAAGCTAGGTGGGGGCCTCATGTGGCCAGTAGTAGTGGTCCTACCCCCCCCCATGAGACTTACAAATCCCAAATGTTTATAAACAAATCCCAAATGTTTGTAAACAAATCCCAAATGTTTATAAACAAATCCCAAAATGTTTATAAACAAATCCCAAATGTTTATAAACAAATCACAAATGTTTATAAACAAATACCAAAATGTTTATAAACAAATCCCAAAACCCATGAGACTTGGTCCTACCCCCCCGACCATGAGACTTACTGCAGGTCAACTGGTAGTGGTCCTACCCCCCCCATGAGACTTACAAATCCCAAATGTTTATAAACAAATCCCAAATGTTTGTAAACAAATCCCAAATGTTTATAAACAAATCCCAAAATGTTTATAAACAAATCACAAATGTTTATAAACAAATCACAAATGTTTATAAACAAATACCAAAATGTTTATAAACAAATCCCAAAACCCATGAGACTTGGTCCTACCCCCCCGACCATGAGACTTACTACAGGCCAACTGGTAGTGGTCCTACCCCCCCATGAGACTTATAAATCCCAAATGTTTATAAACAAATCCCAAAATGTTTATAAACAAATCCCAAATGTTTATAAACAAATCACAAATGTTTATAAACAAATACCAAAATGTTTATAAACAAATCCCAAAACCCATGAGACTTGGTCCTACCCCCCCGACCATGAGACTTACTGCAGGTCAACTGGTAGTGGTCCTACCCCCCCCATGAGACTTACAAATCCCAAATGTTTATAAACAAATCCCAAATGTTTGTAAACAAATCCCAAATGTTTATAAACAAATCCCAAAATGTTTATAAACAAATCACAAATGTTTATAAACAAATCACAAATGTTTATAAACAAATACCAAAATGTTTATAAACAAATCCCAAAACCCATGAGACTTGGTCCTACCCCCCCGACCATGAGACTTACTACAGGCCAACTGGTAGTGGTCCTACCCCCCCATGAGACTTACAAATCCCAAATGTTTATAAACAAATCCCAAATGTTTGTAAACAAATCCCAAATGTTTATAAACAAATCCCAAAATGTTTATAAACAAGTCACAAATGTTTATAAACAAATCACAAATGTTTATAAACAAATCACAAATGTTTATAAACAAATACCAAAATGTTTATAAACAAATCCCAAATCCCTTGGTCCTACCCCCCCGACCATGAGACTTACTACAGGTCAACTGGTAGTGGTCCTACAGTGTGTGTATGTGTGTGCGTCAATTTAACAAAGGTGCAGAAATCAGCAGAGAGTGAGCGATGTTTGCGCTACATTTGCGAATTGAAGTGGACTCGGCCCCAGACTTTTTTTTCCTCCCTGGAAATAAAAACGTCTGGGTTTCCGAGGCTATCTGGATCATCTGACTGTCACATTTTAATGACTTCACTGAAAACCATACTTCTCCCTACTACAGAAATGTTCAGTAGCACCGAAGAGGCGACTTTAGGACGGTACCGGCCCCCCCGAACATCAAATGACGTCACATTGTAGGCTCTACAGCGCCGAACCGACTTTTATTCGGCTCTAAAATAGGAGTATGAATCGGTCCTAAGACTATAAGAGATAACATATACAACAAGGAACACGTCTTGTAGAATGTACTGTATAAGCCTGTCCCAATATTACATTATAAGAGTAATTGCAGCCACAGCATGCTATAACTCAGGGTTCCCAAACTTTTCCATGACAAGGACACCCAATTAGCCTAATCTGCGTCCCATTTCCTATCGGCTTAAAAATAATATAGTAGCCTATAGCTGATCTACAGCCTCAAGGTTTGTGATGCAAGAATGTATTGTATAATTGTGAGTAGATCTGCTATTTTAAAAACTTTAAGATTCATTTGACAGCTATGATATGGCCAAAACAGGGACACCAATACTTAATTTATCATTTTTATTAGGGATGCTCCAAACATCGGTATTGGCCGATATTTGCCATTATCGGTCAACATCAGTATAGAACCCCAGAGTTTTTACTCTAGATGGTGTTTGTGATAAGAAATGTAAGCTTATCATAATCACCGTAAACATTGTGTCATATTCAAGGGCTTTTTGCCAGGTGCAACCCTGGCTTACAATCTATTGGGGCTTGTAGTGACTGTAAAAACGACTCTAAACACGACCTACTGTATAGTCATGATTGGCTGCATCCTAATGACCTTACTAGCGGCCTAGTCATGATTGGCTACCTCCTACGCCAATGGGAGTAAAACCCCATACTCTGAGCGCTGCAACGTGAGTGGTTACTGTGAGTGGCTACAGCAGCTAATGTCATGAGATAACGGAAACTACAGGAAAGCCATAACAAAACAGTGATTGAACCAACAAAAGAACGTCGAAAACACACGAAAACAACGGCCGGGAGGTTGTGACAGAGAAACAAAATAAAAAAATTAGGGACAAAAGAGTTCATAATAAAAATAAGGTGAAAGGAGACGGAGACAGCCAAGCAGCAACGCTTGTTGCACCTGGCAGTTATGACCAGAGTCCTTTGTCATTCTTGTTTTTAACTAACATAATTGCATCAAGGCAATTATGTTGTGTTTCTGACTGTAGATTCTGAACAGTTATTTCTTATAATTAAGATTTATTTGTTTCCCTGGCATAAAAGGGGTAAATAACAACCCCAAAAAATGAATAAACAAATATTGGTGGGCTAAATTGTTATTTTAAACAAATGTATCGGCCAATAATTTCCACATGAGTGCATCCCTAATCCCTATTCTTATGTACAGTATGTATTATTTTTGTTATCCTCTCCATGCCTCCAATGTGTCCCTGGTGCCCCACAGGGCCTCGCCACCCACTTATCCTGTGCTATTGCTAATCGGTATCAGCTCCACACCCAAGCTGGTGGTTTGGGGGCCTCATGCTTGTCATCTCCATTTACAATTTCACCAGAGAGAAGGCAATTACTGAGGAGAATGGGAGAAGTCGGGGCAATGTATTCATGTTTTCTAATCTAATTAGCCTACAAACGCTGAATGAGGAACAAAGCACATTGAGGTATAACCCTGTCTGTGTGATGGGTCTTTCCTGCAGTGAAAACCATTACCTTAGAAAGCAAAAGATCACAGGATGGAGAATGCTCTTCTAGAAGATACAGTTAGTAAAATAAATGGGGGCAGTGGATACAGGCCAGACGCTCAATTGCGCTATGTTGGAAGAATGTCAATGCCCCTACGATCGGCTTTTGGCTGAGGAATTTAACGCCCAGTTTGGCACATGAGAAACTAACGTATGTAATTAGGAAGAAACCTGCTGTATTCTATAAGATATGGGAGAAGTTCTTGGACTTCATTAAGCGAGGTGATATTGAAGAGGCTTTGGATGTATAGTGGTTAATTGGAGTAGTCAGCTGTGGGGTGGGGGTAGGGAACTGTGATGGACATTTTTTTGTTTAACTGTATGTAATGTGTTTTCTTTTTAATTATTATTTTTATTTATTTATTTTTCAATTTGTTTTGTATTGATGGACATTTCCTGATGTTTCTTTGAAGATTTTGTTTAGTATTTGTGCTGCCAAATTGCTTTGAAAATACTATGTTGTAAAGAAAAATCAATAAAAAAAAGGGCAGTGGATATTAGCTGTCAGATGGAGGCAACAGGAAACGTCACGTCGGGGTGCTGAAAGCCCTTCCCAGTTCCTTACTCTAACCTTAGCCTTGCAATTACAATTTGTAGTTGCTGCGCCACTTGAGACTTGACTTACAAATTTCAAGATTGGGAGTAAGAAATAAGAACTCTAGTCAACAAACAACAGGGCAAGGGGTCAAATAAAAGAGTGCCAAGTAAATAAGTTAGTGCCTGCCTAGACATCAAAGTGCATCTGTCTAAATATCCAGCTTGGCATCGATGGCCAAACAAACAGCAGACCTATCGAAAATGATAGCATTTGTGTGAAACCGTAAACGACATAAACTGGATAATGTGACTTTCATCTACAGTATCTAAATTAGTAGTGTTAGGAATCTAAGGAATCTAGTGAAGTCTGAAGAGGTATGTTCTCGACTCTCATCCCACACCTAAGCCAGGAGGGTTGTGCCTAAACATAACTGTAGACAGTACAGTGCCTACCCTTAATGTAAACCCAAGGCTGATTTTGTACTTTATTTTACTACTAGTTCAGGTTAAAAACTGCAGAAGAATAAAAACATGGCAGGCTGAATAAGGCTGACCTTATGGTACACTGTGATGTAAGCAAAGCACTGAATACTCCTAACATCAATACGCATTAACACATTTGTTATTGTGCATTATTGACGTTGTCGTCTTATGAGAGTGAAGCAAGACACATTGCTATTAACTCTGTGTTGAAATGGCAATAAACTATTGAACTTGAATCCAGACTAATCAAATTACATTGATCGAGGATCGAATATCCTCTAGCAACAATGAATGGTCTATGGTGCCGACACTGGACCTTATCTTTCCTGAGGCATTCGCAGACTTTTTTTAAATCAAGGACCCCCCAGCTTGATATGCATTAGGACCACCATTTGTTAAAACATTTATGTCTGGATCCCAATCTACACCGTAACATCCTCTGTGTCAATGTAACTCGGAGAGTATACAAATTGATTCAGTAAGGGTCCATTTGGTTCCTAATTATCAAGCTCACTTGTAGATCGGCTATTTTCAAATGGCCGAAATGTATATAGGGCTAATGTATGTATGTTTTGTAATAATAATCCAAATCTACAAAGTAACTAGTAACTCAAGTTTTCAAATAAATGTAGTGGAGTAAAAGTACAATATTTGGATCTGAGATGTAGTGGAGTACAAGTAAAAGTATTGGAGATTGATTGAGTCAGCAGCACTGCAATCTGGGTGACTCATGGGCAAAACAAAGGACAAACAGCCGACGTTAGTCAGCAGTCTGAGTCTGTCTCTTGAGAGACTAGCAGCACTGTGATGGCATTGATACTAGACAATTGACCTTATGCACACCGTTGCCAGCAAGGTGCTACCGTTCTAATTTCCCATTGACAGCCCATTCATCCAAACAGAAAAGTTCTATCTGATTGTATTAAACAACAAAACTCACCAACATTGCAGCTGTACGAAAAGCTCTTTCAATTTGTAAAGTTTTTGTTTCATAAAAATCCACCGTAGAAATGTTATGAGCTACTTGCTGTCAAGAAATTCTGTGCAGGTTATTTTGTGTCAGAGTTTGGGAGTGCTCGTTGTATATCGCTCAACAGCCCTGCGTACCACCTGTTTTGAATTTGCACATAAATGCAGGACGCAGCAGGAGGTTGCTTCACTGAAACGAGTACTTCCAAACTCAAATACTTAGAACAAAAATCACCTGCAAGGAATTTCTTGACAGAAAGTAGTTCATAACAAGTCTACAGTGCATGGATTTTTATGAAACAAACACTTTGTAGATAGAAAGAGGATAATTCAAGCTTTTCGTACAGCTGCAATGTTGGTGAGTTTGATGTTTAATACAATTAGATATAGGACTTTTATGTTTGGATGAATGGTCAGTCAATGGGAAGTTGCACCTAGCTGGTTTAGCACCGCACCCAGACCAGCACCGCCAGCACCTTGCTGGCAAGATGGCTACGGTCTGCATAAGGTCAATAGCACCACTGTGATGCACTGAGAAAAGGCTTAAGTCCTTGAGAGAGCATGCGTGACATCCAATGACATCATAATGGGTAGTAGGTCCGCACTGCCACACAGGCAGAATACCAACTACTGTATGATCAATATAAATCCTGAATTTTATGCATGGTGGAAGAAGTACTCAAAAATTTACTTGAGTGAATCAAAATATGCTTACACAGTACCAAAGTAAAAGTACTAGTACAAATAGCAGATCTAAAAGCTTTTTTTGAATAGCGCAAGTGATAGGGCTTAAGTGGTTAATGTATGTTTTGTAACTAAAGATTTCAAATAATCGCAGTGGAATAAAAAGTACAATTAGATTCTCAGTAGAAGAATTGAATCATGTAAATACTCAAGTAAACGTACTTCAATGTTTTACTTACAGTATGTACAATAAAAGCACTCAGTTTTTACTGTCCATCACCGAATTTGAATAGCTAGTGCAGTACTCATTAGGAGCACGTGGTCATTCAGAATCAGAATGCCTGCCCGGTTGAAGTGGACCGATTGCCTGCACGGCCACAGAAAGAGCTGCTTTCAGCTGCACCTCATTCTCATCTGATTGGCTTCACACTCAACACTGAACAGTGCACACTCTCCCGTGGGTCCTCAGCAATATGCCCACCAAGTGTGAAGTCGATCGGATTAACTGTTCTCAGGATATGAAAAAGACAGGACAGACAGTTTATAAGTAGACGGTTATGATAATGATGATGAGTGATGTTGAATTATGCTGATTCTATGTTATTTACTCTAAAGGTTATTCAAGCCATTTACCATCCCTGTAAATGGTCTCAAGCTTTAGTAGAATGGTTAATAATATACAATAAAAGCAGACAAAGTGGAGAACACATGAGATCAACCGATTGTCCCCTTTAAACGGCAAGCTCTCATAGCCATTAGTATAAGAGCTATAACTGTTGAGACATAAGTGCACTATACAGCCTTAACCCCATTCACACAGAGCAGCCTATATGACAGAAGATACAGAGGGCATGTGGAAAGGACACCATAGTGAACGGAGGACACTGAGAAGGGACACTATACTCTCCCCAACATCGTGGGGACATCCAATGAATAATGATGAGGAGACATGTGGAGGACACGCACGTGTGTGTGTGTGTGTACACACACACACACACACACACACACACAAGGAAGAGGGAAGCATGTGCGGGTGGGATTTCCCATTCCACTGCTGAGCAAGAAGTGCTGATTGTGAGCAAGCGGTGATATCAATCTTTCTGTCATGTCACATGGGGTAAAAGCCCGCCCGCAGCCAGCCCTTTACTGGATAATTGGAATATGAAGTGTTTCGCATGAAGTTCCGTTGAAATGACAGGAGTAAAACATGCACCTAACGCAGAGACATCGATTTGCATCGCACCTGACAAGGCCAAACGAGCTCCTCTTAGGCAGAGACAGGCTCTTCAGAAATATCATTTATCACGTGATCTCGCCTTCGAAGGTCAGCACTGACACAGTCAACAAGTTACATTTTGTCTCAATACACTTGTTCCTTGTTGACTCACTTTATGTTTCCTAGCTGTTTTCACATTGCACCATGTGATAGTCGCAAGGGCTTGCATGTACTTCGTACTAGCACGTAGTGTCACACACTGAAAATAGCAGATCTACCAGCTCTGATATGTTTGGAACATGACACCAGCGCACAACAAAGTACCGTATACTCTAGTCTACGGCCTTATACACGCATATCAAACAGACACTCTGTGTTCTGTCTGTGTTTCATGGCCGCCTCAATGCTTTTCCAATGGAAGTCACATGGTTTGACAAAACATTTGTGTTTGATTGCCCCCCCTCCTCGGCTCCTCCCATCAAACACAAATGTTTAGTTAAACCATGTGACTACCATTGGAAAAGCATTGAGGCGGCCATGAAACACAACACAGAATGTCCGTTTGATATTTGTGTATGAGGCCTACTAATTTATAAATCTAGCTTGAGGTGTGCCCTCTAGAGCTGTCCATGGTGCTGACCTATAGCTGCTCTACCGGTGTTGGTTAGTGTATTAATTTACCGTTACTCCCAACTAACTCACTCCCAACTCATCACTTGCGGATGCTTGGTCAGGACACATTGGGTTAGCCTGGCTTGGCCAGCCTCATAGCTGGGATTCACTGAAGACGAAACATCAGTGAACCCTCGCTGAGTCGCTATGTGTCTGGCCGCGCCAGGCTAACACTGGGTACCCCTTTAGCATCAGATTTCAATATGCCGTATATTGTAGGTATAGTCCCCTCTCTCTAACTCAGATCAGCTAAGACAGGGAAGCTGTCTGATTCTGAACCTTCCCTAAAACATCCGGGGCAACGCTCCACACGTCCACGACTCCTCTCTCCCTGGCTCCCAAACTGTGGAACAAACTCCCCATTGCACATTGAACTGCAGTTTCACTGCCAATGGCCCACTCTAATCTGAAGACTCACCTCTTCAGACTCCACCTTGACCTAGCCTTGACGACAATCCAGACTTATGCAAAGATCAAAATGAAATTCAGATGCTATTTACACCTATCCTAGTTTCTATAGTTTCAATGTACAGATGATCTTTTGATAGTATTTTGTTGAACCTAGTTTACAGTGGAACTACACTGTCTCTCTGCATTTGATTCATATGTGTTTTACATTGGTATTTAATGTTTCTGTTAGGACAAAATTTGGGTTACATACACCCAAAAGCTGGACATAGGAGGGTGTTATGGTTTCCGGTCTCAGCTGCCTGACTCAGATGACACATAGCTGCATAAGCATATTGATAACCATGACGTGATGATTGTCTACTGTATCAGAGGGACTGACTGTACGTACAATATGATATGAGATGCAAGTGTATAGCCTTAAACTCTTTATATGTTGTAAAACAGACCCGAGTTGGCTCTGCAGTTGGTGCTTATAGTTCCGCTATTTCTGGAATTCTGGTGAATGTTCCTCCCGTTATAGTATAGGGGCACTAGGGTTCAAGTATAGTTAACTCAACTCCCAGTCTGAATATGAAAGGTGCGCTCAGTGTGAGCACAGATCTCCTCCAGGAGACAAAGGCATATACCTTAATATTGAAATAATAACAGTGATATATGCAGTAAAAATGTAGGAAAAGAGCATGTGACAGGGCATGTGATTACCAGTTGTACATCTATCTCTGTTCTGTCTCCACTATCCTCCCATATACGCATTCATTGTCTTAATACCTCTCTCCATCTTTCCCTCTGTCTGAGGCCTGCTGTGTTGACAATGTTTTTGGGGAAAGGATATACTAAAGCGGTGGTTCAGGTAGACACTTTCATCAGGATTAACCATTGATTGAATGCTATTGCATTTAGTTTGGCTCCTGTGATAATACAGAGTATCTGAGGAAGCATGATACAGAATCCCACAAACCCATAAACTGTATATGCAGGACCACAGCCACATCACTCTGACTCTAGCATAACCATAATCAAACCCGACACATGGCCATATATAGACATATCACTATGGCTCATACATAACCATAAACAAACCTGATATTCCCACAAAAAGGCATATGGATCCACTTGTTCATGTCAAGAACGTGGCCGTAAATAAATTTGGCCGCGGACACCCACCCGTCTGAAAATAATTTGTATCAGGGACACCGATACAACAGGACGATGATTGGCCTAGTACAGGGGTGTGCAACTATGGAGAGGGCCACTACAGTACATTTCCACACTAACTCCAGAGGGCCACATTGCATATTACTGTGGTAGCAAAGATAATAGCTGATGTACAAGCTACTGCGGCTCGTTTTGACCTAACCCAGACAGACAGACAGACAGACAGACAGACGGACACACACGTGATCTCCTGGCAGAAATAATAAAATAATCTTTCCAGTCGAATTAACATGTACAGTAATGTCTGTCTCGATGCTGCCTCTCTGCATTTGACAAAAGTGTTGAATTCTACCCCTTCCAACCACAGCTTTAATCCAGGTTTGGCTGTTTCATGAAAAAGCATTTCTGCTGTACGTCCTCTGAGAAGGATTTTCCCACATGAATCCAATTTAATTTACAATCCATTGATAATGTATTCATGCTTCAGACCACAGTGAATACACGTTCACCACATATATATAGATATTCTAGGAGACAGTTGGGAGGCCAGAGTCTGATGATCGGATAAGAGATGTATTCAGGAGCTAAACCATTTAGATTATGTTATATTGTATCAGGAGCAGGTGGGGCGATACACGAGTACCATGTGCAGCATTGAGGGAACTTAGAATCATTTGGAGGACATGGGATAAGATTTGCTTTGATCTTTTAAAGACCTATAGTGAAATGAAAAATACGTTTTTCACACTTTTAGAGCATATCCGTGATCATCATATGGGCATATAACTAACGACAGATGATCATCATATATCCATAATTCCATGTAACTAACGACAGATGCCAAATCAATGGGAAATTTTACATTGTGTATTGTACTATTTTTATATCAAAAGAGTCCCTAAAGAGACAATTTCAATTACTTCCCGTGAATGAATTTGATTATATAATTAGATACTATACATAGACTTTCATGAATATAAATTTATCTTAATTTTGTTCACCGGTGTGATTCCCATGGCTGCACGTTAATTTCAAACACACCTGATTTTAATTACAGAGCGTATTCCATTTTGATTCTTATTCAAGATGACATCCAGACAGTGTATTGCTCATTTTAAATTAATCAGCACGCTACAATATGTATCTGAAAACATTATAGGTTATAGAAATGAGCCACATAGTAGCAAACATGTTTAGCTGGCCGTCTCTCTCTCACTTGTAAATGAGCTCTGCTGCACATTATTCTAATGTCCCATTTAGCCTGAAGAGATGGGACACTCTGATCTGAACTCAGAAACATACAAGCTTCTGTTTCAGACTGAAACGTCAAAATAAAATGACATTGCAGTCCGACTTTAAGCTATTTTTCACTTTTGGAATGTCCCGGAGGGGAGGACTAACGGCTCTGTTGGTGTCGCTCAATGAAATATTTTGCAACACCATCGTGAGATGAATTATAAATCACACTTACTTTGCTAGAACTGTGGGCTTTGAGGCTTTGAATACTCAAGCCCACTGTAATGTGGGCTTGACCCACATTACATAAGATCCACAATATAAATTGGCTTGGGAGGATGTACTGATCATTATATATATATATAAATTCAAACCACATTATTCAGAAAATCAAACCCGTATGAAGTGAGTGGTGCAACTCCGTGTGGGGGTCCCCGGAAGCTCCAGACCCACAGGAACTCGCCCACGGTCCGAAACGGTTGAGAAATGACAGTTGCCGTGTGGGGGTGCCCAGGGGGTCCCTCTACTGTACTGTCACTGTAACATCCAAAATCATCATATTTTATCATCAATTTTGTGACAGTGGTAACGAAAACCTTCCCCTTATGAAGAAACATCAAGCAGAACCCGACTCTATAGGGTGGGCGGGCGGCCATCTGCCTCGACCGTGTCGGGGGAGAGAAATAGAGAGAGACACAGATATGGAGATACAGGCAAATACAAGTAGTAGTAGTAGCAATAGCAATAGAAATAATAATAAATGTAATAGTGTAAGATGATGGTATAACAATGATGTCAGATAATATATAATGGTATAAGAATGTTAAGATAAAATAGAGATTCAGATCAGTTTCAGATTCACTTTATTGTCACTTAGATGCACGGTTTAGGTAATGTATAGGCTACATACATGTGAAAAAACTTACACTCAGAAGCTCCAATATAAACATGATAAAACCTAAAACACTCAAACAATAAAACACAGACACAAGGCAATAATGCCAGTCAAAAGTGCATATTGCACGGTCCGTCAGGAAGCTCTGGATCCAGTTGCACCGTGATGTGTTCAGGCCTGGACATCGAGCCTGGAGGGAATGATGGTGTTTGGTGTTAAATGCGGAGCAATAGTCCACAAACAGCATCCTCACGTATAGGTGCGACTTCCCTCCAGGTGGGAAAGGGCATGCAGGACATGGGCGATGGCATCTTCCGTGCTCCTGTTTGCTGCCGGGGATCAAGGGTGGGATGAAGCAGCATGGGCAATATGAGTCCATTAACCAGGCCCTCGAAGCACTTGCTCACTATGGGAGTGAGGGCCAGTCATTTAGGCTGCTCACATTCGGCTGTTTGGGAATGGGGATGATGGTGCTGGTTTTAAAGCTGGTGGGGACGGAGCAAAAATACAGTGTAGTTGTGTAATATAATATGGTAGCAGTCCATGGTCATGCTCTGTGAGGAGGCCAGGTCCACAGTCACACTCTTTGATAGGCTCTGTGAAGGTGGTGGCTCACTGGCAGGTGAGCCAGTATGGCACAGTAGCAGTGGCAACACAGAAATGTGTGGCGAGTGGCGACTGGGGACGGCGCGCGTCAATTGGCATGATCAACAACTAAATTGGGAGAAAAAATGCTCCTCGGAGTACAGGTCTCCGCCACTACTAATTCCTACACGGGTTGCTTATAACCACGCCCCGGGCATGTTACGTTTACTGAGGTTAGGGTTAGGTATAGTTTTACTGAGGTTAGGGTTAGGTATAGTTTTACTGAGGTTAAGGTTAGGTATAGTTTTACTGAGGTTAAGGTTAGGTTTAGGCTGTCAATCACAGCGACTGGCCAATCACAGCGCGTTGACTGCACAACCCTTGTAGGCTTTGGTATGTCGCGTCTGCCATGTAGGTTGTTGTGGGCCAGCAATGTTCAGAATATGATAGATCTGTCTTGATTACATGACTATAGAGATAATGTGTACTGATTTGCGTGATGTTTGGACAATATCTGTAGGAGTAAAAAAAATCACACCCGTGTGAAGTGAGGAGGGCTCAACAGCCTCCAACATATCAATGTTTGTGTTTACACGAAGATGTAAAATTGTCCATTCATTGTCAATGGGAATTTAATGTTTGTATAGGACCAAGTTTGTGGACACGCACTAAAACCTAGGACAAAGGACATATTCCCCAACCCCCAGAGAGGACACTAAGATGATGGACGGAAGCAGTGAATCCCAGTATGTCCAGACTCGGGTCTGCTGTTCCGAGTGTCCATATGGCTGTGCCTCCACCTTCCTCCATCGACACGTGAAGAGGAGCCATGACCTCTACTGCCAAACACTGAGGAATGAACAGATGCCCTCAGCAGCCTGTCGACAAAGCAACAGCCCTGTAACCAGCCAGAAACAAGGAGACACGGATGGACCAGAATATGACAGTCATCGACAGCTTAACAAGAATGTAGCTCAGGCTGAAGATGTCACGACACATTGGCTGAGTTGCACAGGAAAGAAAATCTACACTTGTAAACGGTGTGGCAAGTGTTTCACAACGTCAAGTAACCGAAAGACTCACCAGCGTACTCACACTGGAGAAAAACCATACCCCTGTCAACTGTGCGACACGAGTTTCAGTCAGTTAGGTAATCTAAAGACTCACCAGCGTACTCACACTGGAGAAAAACCATACCCCTGTCAACTGTGCGACACGAGTTTAAGTCAGTTAGGTAATCTAAAGACTCACCAGCGTATTCATAGTGGAGAAAAACCATACCGCTGTAAACAAGTTTCCGTCAGTCAAGTAATCTAAAGCAACACCCGAGTATCCATAGTGGAGAAAAACCATACCTCTGTCAACTGTGCGACAAAAGTTTCCGTCAGTTAGGTCATCTAAAGAAACACCAGCATATTCACACTTGAGAAAAGCCATACCTCTGTCAACTGTGCGACAAGAGTTTTGGTCGGTATAGGTAGTCTGTAGTCTTAATACATTTGGTGCGCCAGAATTTTTCAAAATAAAGTGCTCCATTTCAAAAATAGAGTGTCCAGCAGATGAGGCAGATTTTGCTCTGAAAAGCTCCACCTTCCATTTCCCCCCAAAGATGGGAGGTATCATTTTCCATTACTACCTTACGCTGTCACAACTGATCTCTCTTTAGAAACGTAATATTCCAAACGAGTTGCTTGATTAAGTCAGAAATGAGGACACGCAGAACATTTCCGTTCTGATCAAAACCATGGAGAGAGACATAGATTTAGAGAGAATAGACAGTTTTGTCGGGACGTAAACAAAGAAGTGAATGGCAGTGCGCATGCGCGAAACATGTCCGAGTGCTGTGTGCAAGGCGTTGCCTATGGCCCTGTCAAAAAATGGATTTTAGCGATCCGGTTTTATACCATTAAAAAGAAGCCCAAGGCCTCCCCAGACATCCTGGGACTCCTACGAGTGTAATTATAAAGACGTGTGGGAACGTCCTGGGTAGGGCTGGCCAAATTGGAGACATTTTATTAACCGGAGCGTTTCAACCATTATTGTTATTGACAGAGCCAAGATGGCGGCGTCCAGTCCGGTAAATAGTAGCATGATAATTGATTCAGTGCTATAAACACCCTCTAAAAAATAAATATATGACGGTGGCATTAAAGTGTAGGGGTTTATAAATATACGGTTATGGCGTGAAATGTGTTAAACTGATGCCATGCCAATGCTAGTCTGGCAGCAGACAGGTTTCTTTTGTTTAAAGTGGGAATTTTGGAATAGAATATTTTTAATTGGCCTAAAATATTGTCTATATAATATATACATACATTCATGAATCCACTTGCTGACCAGCTGTCAGTATTGGGAAATTATTTTATAGGGGCTTCTTGTGACCCTACCATTAACATCCTATGGCAGGCAAAATTGTCAACATTTTCAAACTTTCCTTATGCTTTAAGTAGCATGTGACATGTCAAACTAGGGGGTTTTCATGATGATTCCATTCCAAGCATTAGTTTTGCACAAAAAATAAAAAACATTCCATAAACGTCATGACAAAATGTGATCACTTGTTCAAGCTATGAATGAGGTTTTACACCATTCAAATGCACTATATTCATGCAGTTCCCAGCTCCTAATGAACAGTTCCCAGCTCTTAAGGGAAGCTGCAATAAACAACAGCAGAGTTTGAAGCTTTGCCAGTTCTTTTATGGGCATTATCTCTTTATCAAACAACACCCCAAAGCAGAATGTTAACATTCGTGACGTGTTCCTATGCCAGTAGATAAAAGCCTACCTTGATAGTGATTATCTTCCTGAAACATACACGCTTTAGCAAACCCCCAGCGACAGTATGAGTATGGTACACCGTTATAGCTGAATTGTTTCTATTCGGTCCATCCGTTTAACCCATTCTGACGGTCTGACCTGAGATCAGATTCTAATGCACAGAAGAATGGTGGTTCTTTAACGCATTTTGACCTGAGATCAGATTCTAAAAATGTCTTCTAAATCCTAACAGTTAAAGCTTGTACATCTGCTATTTTTCAATAGCTAAAGCATAACATAATGCCAACACCAAAATGGGTTCCCGCCCAAAATGGGTTTAAAGCTTAGATAAATGGATCATGAATCATTTTCAGAATAGTGGATTATATATGGTATACACTGTACATACAGTATAGCCTATTGATTGAAAATTGACATTTTGATACCAATACTTTTGTACTTTTACCCGAGTAAATGTTTCATTCCGAACGTTTACTTGAGCATTTACTACATGGCAGTATTGATACTTGTACTTAAGTAAAACATTTGAGTACTTTTTCCACCACTGCCAAAACGCTGCGACAATAATAACAATTGGGAAATATTGTCATTGGGATGAGACGCGGCGAGGCCCTGTGAGGATAATGAACGGAGGATGGTTGAATAGACCTTACGTCTCCTGAAGCAGCACATTTCACGGTCCACCAGAGCCATCAGAAATGCTCTTGGCCAGGAGTTCAGCAAAGCCACACCACACTACACACTTTACGTTGTTTATCTATAGCCACAAATGGCCATTTTCAATTATTCCCGAAATGGCTTATATGAATCCAACAATGATTTTAGTAAGACAATTTCTGCTCCAGCTTATTATAGACAGTAAAATGAATGGATTTTCAAAGTCTAAACGCAGGGTAATTAGAGTTTCCCTAAAGGAGTATTTTCTATCTAATTACACACCACATGAAGCCTTGATTCATCTTTTTTGTTATTGTCGAATAATTTGATGACAGTGGTGTGTAATTGATAGCATTTGTGTGAACTATACTCCAGTACATGTATTACACGTATACATGTATTACGTATACATGTTTAAGACAGTACAGGCTCCTGTTACTGTCCAAGATATGTGCCGTTTCCAATTAGATTTACTTTTCAACCGTCAGGACGGTGCGTTTTATAGCGGATGAAGTCAGAATCTGCTCCATCCATTTATCATACATGGCGACAGACAGCCTCCTATAGACACCTGCATACAGTACGTACCTACCCTGGGCATCTTCTGTATGTTGCTCTATAGGTGTTGGAGCAGAACAAAAATCATGCTGAAGGATCAGCCCAGCAATGGAGTGATTTTGCCGATGCAGACAGGCATGTGTGTCTGAGGGTGTCTCAAGGGCACCGGCCACGAAGAGACTGAGCAATACTGTTTTCTCCCCGAGGCTATCAGAGCTCTGAATGTGGACAAAACAAACCAAAACTGCCTTCAATTTGTAAACGCCCTAATTTGCCCACGACGGCCATCATTCTCCTTTTTTGAGAAAATCCCTTGAACATTGCTGTACACTTACTTTCGCACGCACGCACACACCTGAGTCAAATTGCTACAGTAGTCTGCCAGGTCAACATGTGTTTTTTGCCATAGTATGAGAAGGGCAATACAGAGCACCAGATCAGCATATATTGTTAATATAACTAATAATTATGCCATTTCGGTTGGTCATTGACTGGCTGAAACCCAAGACACCACATATGACAATGGATTTCTGAAAGTGACAACTATGACAACAGGATTATAACAACAGTAATAGTTTAGTTTGGCCAAACTAATCAACAACATGGACAGAAGTTGACAAATAAAACATATGGACAAATAGGCCTAATGAGTTACACCTGGTCTGAGTCAAACTAGCTGGAATCAGAGCTGACTATAGGCCTACCGGTTAAGGATAAATCAGTCATCCCCACAAACATTCAGTTGGGGCCACTGTCTAGACATAATGGAAGATCTGCTCTGCCTGTAACAGTTGTTCGCTTGTGGCAATGTATATCACCAATCAGAGCTTATGGTCTAAAGATCAAAGCAGGGAAGGAAAAGGAGGATACAAAATGACAGAGCCGTTTGTAAACTCCAGATCCTATATCCAACCTTTGACATACAGAGAGTATTGCATCTTTCAACAGCCCACAAATTCACAGCATCCATCTGGAGAAATGGTGAGCACAGCAAACTCTGAGCTTCTCTTGTCACACGGTGGGTGTTCCAGGGAAGGGGTGTAAGCATTATGCGGCAGACTGTACAGCCAGGGCAGAGAGGAGGGAGACTGATATGCTGCCCATACTGTACTGTGTTCTCTCTGCACAGTGCACAAGGAGATAAGCAGCATTAATCAGTCGATATGGGGGTTTGTAAGCGCTCACACAATAACCACAATGTTGCCTGTACGTGTGGAAATGGGATGTGTTTTTTTGGGGGGGTTTTTTACACAAAAGGATCTGTTTAGTGAATCCCATGTACTGTAGTCTTGTTCTTGTTATGCAGATGCCATGGAAATAGGCTTGCAAAAAGGTCATGCCTGACACCAGCAAATATCACACCCACACACATCCAAAATGTGCTTCTCCTGCAGTGATTTACAGATGAAAAGGAAAAAAAGCTCTGAACCATATAGACTATAGTGTCTGACAACCTCAGACATATTATTAATAATTATAAGCTATATCTTTTGTCATGGGGGGGTTAATGTTACAGTGAATGCACTGCATTGTGGAGACATTTTGGGGGTTTAAATGTTATGGTTATGCATAAAATGTATGCATCTCGAGATGTGACCTGCTCTATTAAAATAGCTGAATGTAGGGCTGTGCCCAGTCCCCTCTCACTGCTATTCTATTCTGGGTGGCCCAGACTTTCTGTTCAGCCTTTTTAGATCGGGGCTTTAAGGCATGCATGGGCACATGCGGCCCCCACCTGCGGCCCTCAAGTTAATATCAGAATATTGATATATTATTTATTAGCCGTTATACAATTCCAAACATGGCCCGCTTTAATTAATTCAGTCTAAATTAGTAGCTAAATGACTAGTATTAAAATGTTATTGCATTTTTTATGTCCAATGAATTTGGTTCATAAAATTAACATACTGTAACTAGGCTATAATTAAGGGTATTTGAAAGGCATTTGAAATTACATAAAAACGTAAAAATAGCAAAAGATTATTCAGGATCAAATATATAAATAGCAGATCTACAAGATCTACAAGCTCAAAACGCGTCACATTGCGACACGTTTTGAGCTTGTACATCAGCTATCTATCGCAACCGCAGTAATATATTGCATATTATGCAATGTGGCCCTCTGGAGTGAGTGTGGAAATGCCCTCTCCATCCTCAAAGTTGCACATCCCTGCTTTAAAGCATAACGTATAGCCAGGGGTTAACAAAGCTAAAATATCTATTCCGTCAGACTTTTTTAAGTAAAAGTCCTGAATTCAAAATGCACTCGAGTAAAAGTACAAAAAAGTACCAAAAGTAGAAAGTAGTGGAGTAGAAGTAAGTATTGGAACTTGGAAATACTCAAGTAAAGTACAAACCCTCACAAAAAAACACACATCCAAAATGTGCCTCCCCCCTCAGGTTGGCAGAGGAGGTGTAGCGCCCAGGGTAAAGTACAAATACCTCAGAATTAAGTACAGTACTTAAGTAAATGTTACTTTCCACCAACTGAGCCATTGGTCAGGAGGTTGGACAACAGACTAGCCTGCGAGACTACTCATGGTGAGAGATGGCATATCTATCATCACAGATCTATATCATTCCTCCAGGCTTAGGGATGTAGTTGATTGGAGTACAATTCTATATGGGCCCTGCCTCATGAATGATGTGGATCACTGCTCAGCAAAGCAGCCTCATTCAAATGCACAAGTTGGGATCTGGTCAAGCCATATTTTATACTTTGATTTGTAATGGCTATATGAAGAAGACAGATCAATATCCCATTATTATTGTCTGATTTACACATTGCACTCTATCATACGCATTGGTACCTTCCATGCATCCACAGCCTGGCAACGTGAGGCAGAAATCTGTTTTACGGTCTGCAGTGGCTAAAAAGTCTAGTGGTTAAGTTGAACCAGACCCTTTAACTAGAAAACTAGAAATCTGTGTTGATAACCTACCTGGCCTGGTGTAGACTACAATTTGGATGATTACTCATTAAGAGAAGTTTGCAATATACCGTATTAGCAAATGCAAATATTACAAGGTTCTGAAAAACTAATTTTATATGTTAACGCCTTTCAGAATTCGAACGTCCGCTGAGGAAGGTGTTAATCTACGGTTTTCTGTTGCACTCTGCTGTGTTTGTAGACTACATTCTACCCTCCATTAAGTGCGGACGAAACCCAACACCGGCCAGCCGGCACGCTCCGCTCCTCCACGCTGTGGCTGAATGTCTCGTCACTCCTCCCACATGCCCATGGACACTGAAGTCATGGCGTCTTTCCTTGTCACAATCAAGATCGATAACTACACGGATTCGGGGACAAACCGGACTCGCCGCTGCGCGAATAATGCTGTTGCCTGACTGATCATGTCAACACGGTGGGTGAATATCCAACCTGAAACCAACTTCACCGCTGTCGAACACGGATCCTTCCTCATCAATTCATCATAGGACGTGTGTGCGTGTGTGTGTCTGCAGACTTCGAATGAGCCTTCACACCTGCCAAATGAAGCATACTTTCCGACGTAGCACGATTCGTTTTAATCGTAAAGCATTCTGGTGTGAATGCGACCTTAACCTTTAGGCCACAGCTGCCACCACATTATAGGCATTCCCACTGAAATGAATATCCCTCTACCAAACTCCCCACAATTTAATATTGCCCATACAGGGTCCAGCCATACTGGGTTTAGACCCTCAGACCTTCGTTTTCCTTGTGTCCTTCCCTCCTTCCTTTTCTGGGTATTTCTTCCCTCTTTCAGTTTGTTCTCTCCTTCAGTTTGCACTGTTACATGACTTGCAGATAGGCTGACAATATTGAACAACAGCATGTGCTGCTTTTGGACATTTACTATCTCTGAAAATATTTGGAGTCATTCATAGAAAGCCCATCAATAACTAAACTTTACAGCAGATTGCATAATGTCTGTTCACAGAATTTAGACAGAAGACAGACAGGGAGAAGGAAAAGCAAAGCCGTAAAGACAATTTATACTTAACTGTCTTCCAACTGAAAAATGTGTTGCATTACGTTTTTCAGGTGCAAGGTATTTTCAGCGAGCGACAAGGCTGTCACAGTGTCACTTCTCAAGCACAGTATAAATTAGGCTTTGTGCAACCTAATTGATATGTCTGACAAGTACAATGTGCAGTGCTTGCTTACATACAAGCCAGGAAAAAATACAAATTGTCTATAAATATAGCAGGAGTCACAGAGGCAGCTAAATAACCAATCTTATGTGACTCAAGGCACAAAATTGCTACTACCCAAGTATTAAAATCCAATATGATATAGGATGATAGCAATATACTGTATGTAGCCAACTACTGGCTCTGTTTGTTCATTTATAGAAAAATCAATGTGCGTTTTTCGCTCCAATTGCTCTCTGTAAACGCATTAAGTCAAGGTTTGTTTAAAGAAAACATTAGTTCAAACGTAATTTAAGCATGGCTATAAAAGCTGCATGATGATTATTTTCTGCAGACATACGAACAATGGATGAAATCACAAATGACAAATTGTGGCTTCAAGGCAGCATTATACTGGCGCTTTGTGAAAACCCCAACTGTTAATGGACTAAATGGAGTACAATTAATGACTCCTCTTCTGCCACACCTGCCTACTGTGTACACATGCAGCGCCAATCTGCTTCAGTCATTGTTAGCAGCTGTGTCTTCCCTGGGACCCATCCAGAGACAACACAGCACACAAAACTCTTCATTGGCTTATCGACACAGAGCCAAGCCATGTGTTCAGCTCCTAGCTGCCACCTTCACCATGTCAGGAAAACCGAGTGCTTATCATGATGTCACACACCCTAGTACACACACAAAGGATTTGATCTTTGCACACGCACACGCACACGCACACACACGCACACGCACACACGGTTGTTGAGACGATAGTTTCCATGTGCCTGCTGGTGATCCAGTGGTGTCTATACATCGTGATCAGGTTATTGCTCTTATCATTTCTGACTGGGCCTCATGGAGGAGGAATCACAGTCGCCATGACGCTTATATTTATCCTGCAGATAAAGAACCATACCTACGTCATTCATTGTCCATTGTAAACATTGGCCAACGGCCACATCATAAACAAATATAGTGTACCAGTAAGACGCCCTGAGGGCGAGAAGCGACCTCGCCTGCACGCATCCGCCTGGGTGACAGCAGACTTCTGGACGAGTGCCGGCGCTTTGGCATGGGGGGGGTCAGATCAACATATGGAATGAATTCTGTACTGGCCATATATGGAGCGTGTCTTGAGTGTACAGGGTTTGATGAGGTAAGATCAACATATGGAATGTTAGAACAGGTCAGCTCCATATATGAAGATCTAAGGGTGGATTCCCCAATCTCCAAATGCTATAGAGTCTGGAGCCTCCTGAAATCGGAATAATCTGTTTGTCATTTCCGTTCACAAAAATATAATTTAAAATATCTTTAGAGCTTATTTTTTTATTTCCATTTCCAGCAAGCTATAGACACGTGGAGGATTTCTATTCATATTAGGATAAATTTGTGCAACTGTAAAGACGAAATGCAGGTGAGGAGGAGGCTCCACCTCCGCTTTATATTTTACTCATGGAGCTTCTGTTGCTCCAGACTGTATGACGGAAGCATTATATTTATATTTGACTCATGGAGCTTCTGTTGCTCCAGACTGTATGACGGAAGCATTATATTTATATTTTACTCATGGAGCTTCTGTTGCTCCAGACTGTATGACGGAAGCATTTGGAAATTGCGAGAGGCAACAGTTTGGCAACGCAAGACTAATGACACTACAACATGTTGATGTGGACCACCACAGCATGAATCGTATAAACAGCCACAAAAAAATAAAAACAATCAGACCAGTCTGAAGTGAGTGGCACTGTACTGTACTCCTCCCTGGCCTGTGCGTGTGTGAGTGCACGCACGCACGCTCGCTCGCTCTACGTATGTATCAATGTAACAATATCGTAAAATTGATTCAAACTGGTGACAATTTCAATCACGATTAAATCGCAATTTGAATCGTGATGCAAAAGAGAAGAAAATACAGGAAGACAACTGATGAAAAAAGGATAAGAGAAGACAATTTAAAGAAAGACATTTCTGGATTTGTGAAGAGAAATAGCCTATGTATGCCCAAAATAGGGATGTCAGGTTGAAAGTGATTGATGAATCAATGTATGGGTGCTGAGCACCGATCTACAATCACATTCATCTGATGAATCAATGTATGGGTGCTGAGCACCGACCTACAATCACATTCATCTGATGAATCAATGTATGGGTGCTGAGCACCGATCTACAATCACATTCATCTGATTGATGAATCAATGTATGGGTGCTGAGCACCGATCTACAATCACATTCATCTGATTGATGAATCAATGTATGGGTGCTGAGCACCGATCTACAATCACATTCATCTGAATCAATGTATGGGTGCTGAGCACCGATCTACAATCACATTCATCTGAATCAATGTATGGGTGCTGAGCACCGATCTACAATCACATTCATCTGATGAATCAATGTATGGGTGCTGAGCACCGATCTACAATCACATTCATCTGATTGATGAATCAATGTATGGGTGCTGAGCACCGATCTACAATCACATTCATCTGATTGATGAATCAATGTATGGGTGCTGAGCACCGATCTACAATCACATTCATCTGAATCAATGTATGGGTGCTGAGCACCGATCTACAATCACATTCATCTGAATCAATGTATGGGTGCTGAGCACCGATCTACAATCACATTCATCTGATGAATCAATGTATGGGTGCTGAGCACCGATCTACAATCACATTCATCTGAATCAATGTGTGGGTGCTGAGCACCGATCTACAATCACATTCATCTGATGAATCAATGTATGGGTGCTGAGCACCGATCTACAATCACATTCATCTGATGAATCAATGTATGGGTGCTGAGCACCGATCTACAATCACATTCATCTGATGAATCAATGTATGGGTGCTGAGCACCGATCTACAATCACAATCAATGTATGGGTGCTGAGCACCGATCTACAATCACATTCATCTGCATCAATGTATGGGTGCTGAGCACCGATCTACAATCACATTCATCTGCATCAATGTATGGGTGCTGAGCACCGATCTACAATCACATTCATCTGATGAATCAATGTATGGGTGCTGAGCACCGATCTACCATCACATTAATCTGCAAAAAAACAAAGACATACAGAAAGAAATACATTGAGAAAATATGGATAGAAAAAACGGAATTGGAGGTTAAATGAATACATAGGGGGTGGAAAATGACAATGCCATCTGGAACCCCAAATGACACCGCTGGGCCTGAATTGAAAGTTCCATTTTCCATTTAGCGGTAGTTCAGTTCACAGCGGTATGGAACGAAACAACTGCTGCATTGGAGTCAGTCCCAGTGAGAGACAAAACACCACTTTTTGCTTCCTGCAGTGAAGCTGTATTACAAGATATTGAAAGTATGTTTCTCACAGATTAAAAAGGGGTCTGCTAGCTCCCACTAAAAAGGGTCTTTTAGTGGGGGCTTAGTCAAATCTTTATTTATAAAGCACATTTACAAAGACCAAGGGTCATCCAAAGTGCTGTACAGGATCAGGTAAAAGAAAAATAAGACAAAAATAGCAGGGTATAACAACACAAACAAAAGAGCAACAAATTACACAGTTGTAGTACAATAGAGCAAAACCAAAAATTCAAATCAAGAATCAAATAGAGTTAAAAGCCATGGAGAAAATAAATGAGTTTTAAGGGAGAACTTGAAAGCTCCAAAGGGAGCGAGCGGACCTAATCTGCAAGGGCAGACTGTTCCAGAGTTTGTGGCCGGCCACTGAGAAAGCTCGGTCACCTGTAGACCTGTACTTTGTTGAGGGCATAGTCAGAAGCAATTGGTCAGCTGACCTCAAGGATCTGGCTGGGGTGTATGGATTTAAAAGGAGTGATAGATACTGGGGAGCGAGCCAACAATCTAACAGGTAGCCAGTGGAGTGTGGTGAGGACTGGGGTAATATGTTCACGCCTTCTCGTGGTGGTGAGGAGGCGGGCGGCAGCGTTCTGTACAAGCTGGAGGCGTCTGAGGGCAGACTGGTCAATGCACAATGAGTTGCAGTAATCAAGCCTCGATGAAATAAAGGCATGAATAACCCTCTCAAGATCTGGTTGGGAGAGATAACCCTTAATCCTGGCCAGCAGCCTAAAAACTAGTCTTGACTACCGAGCTGATCTGCTTTTCAAACTTAAAATTATTGTCAAAAATTATGCCCATGGTTCTTGACTGAGGAATGAATATTGGTGCTGAGGGGGCCCAAGGTGGAGAGGGAAGGTGTTGATTGTTTTAATCAACATTATTATTTTCATTTAAAGTGAGGAAGTTATTGTCCATAGTCTGCTCTGAAGAAGGCCGTTTGCCGAAGCGCGTCAGCGTTCTCAAATAAACATGAGAAATGTCATCTGGGCCAGTCTTGCATCTTTTATTTTGGAGTGCTGCTTTTTCCAATTAGTTGGTTTATGAGTTAAATAGTTTCTATGCCTCAGGGAGAATGCAGATTTGCTGCCTGTCATTGATTTGATATCTATAGGTCACAGTGCTACGTCTGTGGTCACACGGCTCCACTGATCAGGATAATAAAGAAACACATTGAGTCCTCCCATGAAAATCTATTGAGGTGAAATTTGCTGCATGTTCCAGCCATTTATTCACACTGGGGATAATCAGATTCATCAGCCAGATGGGCTTGGTGTTGTTTATTACGTCATTCAAAGACACATTTTCTCTAGAGGATACAATACAGCAGGCATATACTGTACACACCATAGCTGAACCTTTTTTACACAGGTTTTAAAATCCTATCCAGCTCATTTTTAACATAACGTTAACGTACTAAAGTGGTAGAAATTCGGATCATCCTCCACCCCCCCATTCTAAAATGTTCCCTCTGTAATTGTTGCCAAACCCAGCCCCTGCCGGCTGCCCACCCGTGAATACAGCTATTTGTGTTCAGCAGAGCACCCGGCCAAGCCAGAGACACTGTGGAGGAATGGAATCTCCCTAGTCTCCTCAGCGGTGGGCAAGATGTAGCACGTTGTGCCATGCCTTAGTTAGTTGTACAAATAACGTCACATAATGACACCAACTCTGCTACGTTTTTATATTGCCCAGCATGAATACAGCTAGTAGGCCTTTCAGAACCTTTCATCCCACTAAAGCTCAGATTTATGGAGGCATCCCTCCCATCTCAGTTGTTGTGGCAGAAAGAAGATTCTGTTTTGCTGGACACTGCCAGTGCCACAGAGCAAAACACCAGGTCATTTTAGATATTCTTCTGTGGAGACTATACCCTGCCCATTATGTCACATTTCCAGATGTTCTGACTGAGTAGGGACACAGGCCTGACAGTGAATGAACTTGGTGTGGCAATGAGCAACAGAGACCAGTGGAAGCAGCTTGTGTCGCAGATCTCGAGGGCACTCGAATAATGATGATGAGGCCATGGAGTATCATGTTGTAGTTTACCGATCGTGTGAGAAGAGGGAAAAACACAATTGCACTTTGTCCTCTATTTCTGTTATGCCTCTTTTATTATTTTAAATTATTAATGAAGTTATTTATTTCTCTTTAAATGCCCATTCATGCCCCTTGAAAAGCAATGTGAACATTTGTGGGTATAAATATGTACAATACAGCAGGCATACACACCATAGCTGATTATTTTTTACACAGGTTTTAAAATCCTATCCACCAAGTTCATTCACGTGCGTGTGCCATGGCAACAAATGAAAAGATGACATCAGAGAGCAGGAGTCTCACTGCAGCACCTACTGGATGATACTGGATAATACAACACATACAAAGTGCCATATCTGCGCCGGACATGTCACGTACTGTACCGACAGTGTTGGAAAAAGGACTCAATTGTTCTACTTAAGTAAAAGTATCAATGCTGCAATGTAGAACTACTCTGTTACAATTAAAAGTTCTGAATTCAAAATGTAGGCTACTTGAGTAAAAGTACAAAAGTATTGGTGTCAAAATGTACTTAAAGTACCGAAAGTAATGTATACAAAGATCTACTTTTCAAATGGCCGAAATGGGGTGAAGTGTTTAATGTATGTTTTGTAATAATAATCAAAGTAGTAGCTAATTGGTTTCCAAATAAATGTAGTGGAGTAAAAGTATAATATTTGTACAGAGTACAAATACATTCTAAATACTCAATTAAAGTACAAATACCTAAAAAAAATTACTTAGTTCTTAAGTAAATGTACTTAGTTACTTTCCACCAATGCACCAACAACTAGCTCACAACGGGTCGCACTGTGGATCTTTGGTGCATGACATGACACCTCATGCAAATTAATGATGAATCAAACCTTTAATAGCCCAAGCCTAACCACAGCTCAAAACATGCCAGCTGTATGTTCGTTGACCTCCAACTTATGTATGCGCACTCCCTAGAGGCCATGGAAAAACATTTTCCCTGCATCCCTCTACATCTGCCGGTTAGAGCGCCACCATGAGGCCAAACACATTGTTTATGTTAGTCGCACAGATTTCATCCAAATCTCATGCAAATACACATCTCTGTATAGTCATGTGATCAATACGAGCCTGTTGGATTTCTCAGATTCTACACTGATTGGCTAAGATTGCCTTCCAAAATTTTCAGGAGTGGCCCGTTTTGTACAAAGGGAACAGAGCGGCATTCCGACACATCGCCATTCCGACCATTGACTTCCATTGATCGGAATGTACAAAATGCTGCACATGTCCTGCTCATCCAGAATTCTATCCTCAGAGATGCTATGAGTGTTCTGGCTCTGCATTTCCTCAACAAAATGAAGAAAATTGTTGCAAAAAAGTAAAAACAAAACTAACATTTTGCCAAACATCACACACACTCCTATCCTCCCAGAAGGGCTCATTTTCTAATTATTGCTGAGTTTGGCATTTGCATATCATTTAGCGGTTCCCATGCCAGAAACAGCCACTCCACACTGGCATAGCCTCACTGTGACAGGAGGCCAGGCCTAAAGTGGGCAGATGATGGCACCACGGGAGATGGTGGAAAGGGACAAGAGTTCATGTAACAACCCTTTATCACGGGCATATCAATCAGTGTTCCAGAGTAGGGCCACTCAAGTCGTTATGGAAGCATTCCCCCAAAACATACGTCTCTCCTCTGCATAGAAAGTGCCTACTTACTGGACTCTTCATAATCCCTTCATACCTTTTGGTTAGGAAACAAAAAGGCAATGCATTGCTTACCGGAAAAAATAAATTATATATCCAACTCACCCGACCTTTAAGTCCGGAGTCATCTGCTGGGTCCTTTGTTATACAAGCTCTGATTGTTTGTCAGAGCTCAACACCTCAGAAGCTGCCCTACCAAACTTTCTTTCTTTCCCTTAGCAAAGTTCTTCGGTCAGACAGGCTTTTTTTGCGTTCACTTCTGAATTGGCATAGTATTGGCCTTTAAAAGAGTGTGTTTGGCAAAGAAACATAACCACACCAAACCCTCTTCTTTCTTCCCAAAATGGAACCCAGGCTCGGCGGCTGACTTCCTGTTCTTTTATAGCTTCCTGGAAATATTGCTCACACACATTGCCCCACAGCTCCCCTTGTGATCAAACCTTGTCATTTGTCAACAGAAAATTGATGACCATGGTTCAACTACACATGACAAAACACATTATATTGTGTTCTCCGTACACTACAGTGTTAAATATTCAACCCTAGTTTAACCAACATATTCCCCTGTTATTCCCCAGTATGTTTCATTTTCTTCAATACCAGGCCAGGAAATACATTGTTTCACACATTTTATGTGGCAGTGTCACACTTTCAAAAGGGCACATTGCATGCTGTCCAGAGGGCAAACGGGCAGACACCACCTAGTGTCTATCTGTGCACACCACTGTGGTCTGGTTGACCTAATCCTTGCCATAGTAGTCTGCACCGCAAATGAGAATGAGGTGTCGGGCTCCCCTTTGGCCCACAGAACGGTTTCCACTGCCACGAGATATTAATGTTGACTTGTCCTAAAATGAGGGGGCATCTCTCTGACAGTGTCTCAAACTGGAACACAACGTTGCACAGTGAGACGCCGTGGAAAGGACACCTCTGTCCATCAGAGTGATGAATGACTACAGTAGATAATTGGGGTTTTAATTTCAGCGTGGAATCCAAAATGATGAAGCTGAACAGTATGTTTCTATGCAGTAGGCAGTGTTGGTAGACTGACTAGACAGTAACAAAGTACTTTTACTTGAGTACTGTAGTGCATATCTTTGAATGTCTTGAGTATTTGGATTTCTTTGGCTTTCACTTCACTATTTTTTTTTTAAATACAATAATACATTGATATGAAAATCAAACTGTACTGCACTTGACAGAGCAACTTTCTCACACAAATAAGTATTAGTGCAGGAGCATTGTTACGGCCCTATGTGGCCATAATGTCGGTTTGGTTAGTGTTTGATTGAGTGGAGATTGGAGGAGTGGCTTGGTGTCTGGAGACACCTGGGCCTCGTTCTCAATCAGCCAGCATAAAAGCCTGGTAGAAGCATCAGTCCTCCTGCCATCCGTCACCTGTGCTGATCCTGTTCGTAGGCTGTGTGACATAGCCTATCTGCTGAGTGCTCATATCTTGGGTATGGGTACTGGGTACTGGGGTTTGTCTATTAGGTACTTTGTCCACCACTGTTTGTGTGCAGGCAGGGAGCACTAATAAGAGTTTAGGAAAGCAGATGCTGAAAGCAGCCCCTGGCAGTGTAGGACTAGGAATATAGATTTCTCCTCTCTGTTCAGTGACACACCAACAGTCAGGGCTTCCTGTACCGTCATGACTTTCTATCAATCTATCTGTCACATGGCCTGGGCCGTGGTCCAGCGGTCCAGGCACATAAGCGGCAGTGCATCTGATTACAGTGTAGATAAGACTCTTATCGACACTGTAATGTAATCTATAAATAAAAGGTAGAAAAGCCCCCAAAAATATCTGTCACACTTTTGCTGTCTCTGTATGTCTGTCTCTCATTGTCTCTCTCACATACATTGTCTGTTAATCCTTCAGTGGATGTACAAATGTTAACCATGGCATTGTCTGGGCTTTGTTGAATGTCAGAAGACTTGACTGACAGCCAGGGAAATGTGTGTTTTAGAAGTACAGTGTGGCTTCGGGTGGTACAATGCATTCAGACCTTCACACCTGCCACAGATGCAGTATGTCAAAGGCTAGCGACCTCAAAGCTATTTCTGAGGCCTGGGTCTTTGTGAAAGTTGATAGAAAAGGTAGTCCCCAAACAGACCCCCAAGAGGCTGCTATCCCCATGTCTGTCTGTCTGTCTGTCTCTGTCTGTCTGTCTGCCTGCCTGCCTGTCTCGAAACCTGTCGGAACGCTCTGTACCATTGAGATTGAGAGTGTTCTGACTGACAGGCTGCAATTGCATCACGGTGCGGTTTGCCAAGACGACAGCAGAAATTATTTGCACAGACGTGCTTTACCACGACTTCATTACATTTACACCACTCGCTGAAAAAGCAATTGCACACAACATCATTAGGACATTCTCGCTTCTTCCATAAAAAATAAACACCGGATCATCAAATCATACTGTTCTGAGACACACCGTCTCAGTAACAGTTTATTTCCACAGGCAGACAGGTTGCTGAACAGCTCAAACACCATATGAACCATAATCTGTTGGTTTTAGGACGGTACGTACGTCCTTGTGTTATTACATCGAGCCAGATTACAGGCATTGCATTGTATTATATTACACATGACAATATAGTATAGGCCTAGTAATAATAATATTAATAATGTCTCAGATATAGCCTAGCGCTTTTCAAAGTACTTAACGCTTTACACGTGAAAAACAAACTTAGGAAAGTTGAACTCCTGGAGGGAGGTTCAGGGAGTGTGTGTAGGCTACTATTCATTTTGACAGGGATTTGTGCTGCCGTGTTCTCTTGTCCCAGTAGAGTTGAGGTTGAGGTATACAATGTACAAAATGTGCATCACCATGCACAACAGCGAGGATGTTATAAAACTGCCCAAAAAATAAATCTATAGTCAGATTCTTCCCCAACGTCAGTGCACATTGATTTTACCCAAATGGGACATGGAGGGAGATGAGGCGATAGAGGGAGAGAGAGAGGGAGGGAGGGAGGGAGGGAGAGAGAGAGAGAGAGAGAGGGAGAGAGAGGGAGGGAGAGATGATCAGTATCAGTTAAGGAGAGAGAGAGGGAGAGAGAGAGAGAGAGAGAGATGGAGAGAGAGAGAAGGAGAGAGGGTGCAGATCGAGAGGGAGGGAGGGAGAGAGATCGAGGGAATGAGCGAGAGTGAGATGAAGGAGAGGGGAGAGAGGGAGAGCTTGCTTAATCAGTATGATGGAGAGAGAGAAGGAGAGGGAGAGAGATAGAAGGGGTGAAGGAAGGGGAGAAGGACGAGGGAGGGAGGGAGCCCATTTCACCAGCAATGGAAAAAGTACATTTTTTAATACTTAAGTAAAAGTATCAATACTGGTATGTAGATGTACTCCCGTAGTCAAAATGTAATCAAGTAAAAGTACAAAAGTATCGGCATCAAAAGTAAATGTACTTTACGTTACACCACTGCATTTCACCAACCCAAGTATACTGGAACCCCAACATGCTGACAATGCTTCCCTTTGCAATGCATTGTCAGTGCAATCATCCTGGCAATGGCAGCAACATATTCATTATTTACTATAGAATAATTATGTTGATTCATTATAGATGATCTTGCTCGTTATACAAATACTGAGCCACTGGTCAGCTGTGACTATAGGGATGTACCGGCCACGTTTTTCTTTTGCTCACGATCCGATTCCGACCATTTTTGTTTTAGATTTTTCCCGATCCGATATTTATATTTTTATAGAACACTTATGCCATATCACAATAGTACAATATCTAGTCTAACATCATGATATGGATATAATATTGATACTAGGGGATGTACCGATCACGTTTTTGAGGGGCACACAGCTTTGTGTGTTTGTGTGTACCACAATTCACCCTTCTGATTGGTCCCTGACTGACCATGCAGCGGGCTCTTTCTGCATTGTTCCGCCCTGGTTCCGCCTTGTTTATGTTGAATTTGCTTAAACATCTTTTTGGGGAAAAACTAAAAACAAACATGATATGCCCAGTCACCATGCTGCACCTGTGATGTTCCTTTTTACTGACACCAAGTTTAAAATAAGAATTGAATGCACAGAATATCAATATGAAGCAACTGAAAAACATTATTTCAATGGTAGTGGATGGAGAGAGAGGATTTTTGTCCAACCACGAAACGGCAACCAATGGGTGCAAAGAGAGGCACAACCACGGGCGGGACTTGACAAAGGGTGAATTGTGACGATTTGATTGGCTGCATGAGCACGTAATGTGTAGACATTTCATTTGTGATGATTCGATTGGCTGAGCGCGGAACGTTTTGATGAATGAAGACGTATGACGATAAGAGCGCCTCTCACTTCACACAAGTGTGATTTATTTTGTTCCCAAGGCAGGATAAATAGCATAGCCCACATGGTTACTGACAGAACAAACAGCAAAGTAAAGAAGGGCAGTTTACTCAAAGTAAACAGACGATCAAACACGCACACAGGCTAACAAGACACAGGTGAACATAAAATAATGCACAATCGACACAGGGCGTAACACTGACAGATGATAGGCAGGCTCAAGATGGGAGGGTCACAGGGTGTAAACAAAGACATATGGTGGTCGTCAAATAGGTGGTAAACCGGGGAACACATACGGTAGTATGTAGTGTCAACAAAAGCACATATTGGACAAAGAAGACAAGAAACGGCTGACAATCACACCTGGGGAGAAGCAGCAAACCAGCACAAGGAGAGGGAAAGCAACACGAAGGCACAAGATAACATGGCAGGAGCGAAGGGATCGAGGGACAGATGCAGATCGTCACACAGATTTGCATGACGCACTGGGAATTGTCACACGTCAGGACGTCTAAATAACCCAATCTCAGGCCCGGAGGAGGTTTGTGCTCTATACAAGCATCCTCATTTATTCTTTTACTTGCCTTTTATACAAACATCTGCTGCTTGTTCTTATATGAGACTTTCATATAAGATGTTAGAATATGTGGATATTCACATTGAGGGGACTGTGAAAAAAACAAGAATGTCTAAGGGTGGCATGTGTACATGCCACAAGGGTGTCTTGAGTGTACAGGGTTTGATGAGGGCCCAGGTAGGGCCGGGCCTTAATTTTTGGGCCTGTTGGTCGCAGTTAAACACTTAAGCCCTATGTTACTTCGTTGTACAACCGTCTCATGCGAAAATAGCACATTCAGAAAATGTTTGAACTATTTCACATAATAACATGCCCCAAATTGGGAGGGCAGGATGAAAGCTCAGGAACAACTAAAATAGAGTGAGAAACTCCAGGCTTGTGTCCTTTTTAGTTATATAATTTCTCTTATATAACTCTTTTTTTCTTTATTTATTGAGCATAATTGAGCATAGATATATGAAGCATAGATTGGTGTCAGGGCTCTGTCCCTATTCATTCCCTGTAACATTAACATTTTAGTTAAATTATAAGCAGAATTACAGGGAATGAATAAGACCCCATGCAGGGGGATCTAGAAACAGAGCCTGTACACAGGTGGATGCTGGGGAGGCGGTGGGATTTATAAAAACTTCATGAGCAGCAGGTTAGCAGCAAGCGAGGCAGGGAGACAGCAGCAGCGGCACACAACCCCACGGCAGGAAACAAGCCGGGAATGAGCAGACTAGTCACCTGATCAGGTGGGTGCGCTCACGAGTTGCCTGCCTGAACTAGCTCCGCAGGCTTCGCATCATATATTCTGTCCGTCTGCGCACACGCACACGCACGCACACACACGTCCTTTAATTGCGATTGTACATTCTGCATAATCCAATCATGTACAAGTCGGAATGAATAAACTCAATCAATGAAATCAATACATTAGCATAATGAGGATTTCAAAGGTTGTTTTGTATTGCGTTTTCAGACCTTGTGTAGCTATCCTAGTGTGCCACAGAATGACAAAAAATATTTATAGAAGCACTCAATCCCGACCCATACAGATTGATAATATCAAAACATTGAAAATACACCTTTGCATGTTCGACATAAGGTACAATTAATTTGATGTTTTCTTCAATTCATCGGCTTGCCAGAGGTTTAGAGGGCATCATTATGCTAGCAGTACATCAGAAAATAGCCTTATCGTGCATGCATTTATCAAGGTAATGTCTTTCCCATGCTTTACAATGGCACTATGACTTAACTCAAGGTGCCAGAACATCCCCATGGCACTACAAGCTAAATTATGATTACAAAAAACACAAAAGGAAAGAGAAATGACAAGATTGAATTGTTATCTCGTTAAGTCAAAGTGCTTTGCTACAGGAGGTGTCCCACTCATAATTCAATTGGGATCTTTCTCTGACTCACCCACCACCAGTGTTTAATATGAGCAGTTGAAAGCACCAAGAAATCCTTCCATTGACAACCAAGCTCAGTCAGGCCTGAAAATGTCTCCTATATACACACACCATAGGAGGGTGACTGCCTAAGAATAACTGGGCAGCATTCCAGCTCTCCTGGGGGACAAGGCTCTGTCACTGTTTCAGGGTGAGAGGGCACCTGCGGGGGATCGGGAGAGTGGGGGAAAGATCAATAAACCGATATCATTCTCCTAGTCTAAGAATAAAGCTCTATCCCATTCTGTTCCTCTAAACATTAAACACCAAAGCTTCCTCATCACACGTGAGGACACGGACAGACTGCTATGCCTATGTGTATAGGGGAGAGGCGTCTCACCTACACACTGCAGTGGGCCCATGTCTCTGCTAATGAAGCCTCTGTTTCTCTTTTAAACGTGCAGGGTCAGACAGAGTCTCTCATCGGCTTGCAAATTATTTCCTTTCCAGCGCTTCCCTAGACAAATGAAAGTCATAATTAGCAGCGTAGACTACGTTATAAAAGAACTCAGGAGGGCTGTAACGACATGAGAATCAGAAGGCAATTTAAGTCTTATTGTCTTTGTGTGTTTGTGGCAAACAGCCCTATACTTCTATATACTATATACACTTTAGTTTTAGTACAAAAATAACTCGAAAACATTGTTCCTGAAGAAGCAACGTGGGCTCGCTTCAAGCCCAAAAAATAGTAGTATAAATAGAACAAATTCAGTTTGACTTGGTATCTCTGTGTGTGGGTGTATTGCCTCCAGTTAAATCAGATTGCGAGCACTTTTTCAGTTTCCTAATTGTCATTAGTTACACCCCTGCTTGCATGTATCTGATGGTAGTAATGGGGGTGGAGGGGTATAGGGGGCGGGAGTGATGTGTGGGGTGGTCCCCCAGCTCTCTAACATTTAAAATATTCATGTACACCTGCATGATTCCACAGTAAGCTGAACATGTCAAAGTTTGAAACTAAGTGTGTAGAAGTAGTTTCCTAAGACATGATTCTGGTCTTGCTGCTGTTGCAGGCTGCAGCAAGCCCACAATCAATGAGCAATGAGCTTTTAGTTGTTCTATTTTAGAAACATTTCAGTAACACTTTATTTAAAGGTCGCCTCTATAATGCATTATAACACTTATAAATGTTCATAACCACATTTATAACGTATTATAACTGCTAGTCATAATGCATTATTATGCTCAGTGGAACAGCACATTATAAATACCATCACTTCAGTCAGTTATAAAGGCACATTATGTAATGTGTCATAATATGTTTATTAAACGGAACAATGTCTTATAAACATCAGTTTTAGACATTACACACATAAAGACCCCCAGGAAAGTGTTCTAAATCTTCTAAACGTCATTCAACATATACCGGTATATGTTTTTGCAAAAAGGGTGAAGTTTCCCTTTAATAGTTGTATCATACTATAATACCCTACCTATAGCATGACACCCATTCTGGGTGGGGAACCCCTTTTGGTGTTAGCTATTGAAAAATAGCAGATCTACAAGCTCATTGAAGGATGTAGAAGACATTTTTAGAATCTGATCTCAGGTCAAAATGGGTTAAGTAACAACATGTAATGTTGCTGTAATGCAATGTTGTGCAATTAAACAAAACACTACTTTGTGACCATCTACAAGTTTGGCTATATCACAACAGGATGAGTCTGTCAGTTAGTACTATTCACTTTGTTTTATATTGGTCAGTTATTTGTCTCCTAGTTCATGCATGGGCTTCGTCTTATACGGACCTGGTTTGGGTGCATGAGCTTTAGAAGCGGTTACCTTGATGGTGAGAAGGAGACAGGCAATCTACTGTTGATGTGTCAGAGAGCACTTTCATTTCCACATCACACGTCATCATAAGCATTTGTATGACGACGCATGCTACGTGTGCACCCATGTGTGGATAAATTAGTGCCATTTACAACCGATTTTAGGGTTACATTTACACTGGGGGTTTTTACTGCGTGGATGGGGGGTGGCAGAGAGAAAATTTAACACGAGAAAAGGAGAATTAATAAATTGCTGACGTTCTTGTTTTTAAAGGATCCAACTAAACTTGATTCACCTGCCAACAATGCTTGAGTGGTAAAAGAGCAAAGAAATGCCCAGTCAGCAGCAGGAAGGCGCTGACAAGGTGACTGATGGGTCATTATTTTAACATTATTTCCACACAATTTCCAGCAGCTTGCAGAGCAAAGTTCACGCAACTCAACTATTGTTGAGAGCTGAAGATGAGTGAGATGGGTCGAGGAAGAGGAGAGAGAGAGAGAGAGAGAGAGACACAGATTTGAGAGCCTTCGATCTGACAGTCCACAGAGCTTGCATTAAATTGCCGAAATATTGATAACATGTTGTATTGTATACCCACTAAAGAAATAACAAATATTGTAAGTTGTAAGCAAAAGATTTTAAGTGAAATAAGATAATGCACCACAGTTAAAGTGCTACAAAAAGGGTGCATACTTAGTTTAGACTAGTCATTGGTTAGACATGGGACTAATACACTGGCAGTAAAGGCAGCCATGCAAGGTTTGTGTCATCAATTAGGCAGACTATTGACCAGCTGCTGAAATCTGTGATGGATAAAGGTAGATCGATAAGCCATGATAAATGAGTATATGATTATTTTATTAGTATATTACTGGTATCTGTCAACAAATACAGGTACGTGTACAACTTACTGTAAATCACTCTAATAAGCCTAAATTGTAAGACTTATCTGTGTACATGTGCAAAGGTCTAAATATGTGAATTTGAACACCAACCGAATAACATAATATTTCTGATTTGTCCATTAATAGATTGCTATTGAGAATGACGTGCATTTCTCTTATAGTGCCTTTCTCCAAAGCACTTGACAATGTGCATTACAATCACCCTTTCATAAACAATATAATAATAAACAATGTGCATTACAATCACCCTCTCATAAACTGACAGCAGAGGCAAACCTGCTCATCAGGAGCAGTATGGGCTTCAGGGGGGGCTTCACAATGCATCTCATCGCGACGCATTGTGAAGCTCCCGCATTGTGGGCTTGTAGATCTGCTATTTCCAAAATATTTTTGAATATATTTGAAAACTTGAAATATGGGACATTCTGCATAATGAGTACTTTGACTTTTTTACTTTAAGTGCATTTTTATGCCAATACTTTATACCCTTTACTCAAGTAAATGATTTAATTTCTATATTGCAGTATTGATACTTTAAAAAAATTACTTTTTCCACCAATGCCTTCCAGTTCCTAGACAGCCACTCTGAGAGACCAAGAACAAAATAGTTGGCCAAAAAGAAGAGAAGAAAAACATTCCAACTGTGCAGTCAAACCCTCAGTTTAATGGGCATCAGACACATGAAATATGCATGCCATAGAGATTAGAATGATGGGTCACAGCACGGATAGTAGCACTTCATGATGAATGAACACACCATGGATGAAGACCCGCATATGCACATTGAATCCCTAATATGCTATTGAACATTTCAAGTCTCTGATGCGTTTCATGTATTGTATGGATTGTGTTCGGTCCCTGAAGTAGAAGCACGGATTCTTTGATGGGAGGAATGATGTATGAACATTCCTGTGTTTGTAGGAAAGGGAGGCCAGTGAACCGTGAATGTGGTGTTTCAGCATGCTGCTGAGAGCCTGGGGTAATGAAAAAAAAACACAAGAAATAAGGATATCTGCTAAGGTCCCTATAGTATACTTGACAAAGAATTTCTTTGTCAAGTATACTATAGGGACCTTAGCAGCATTTTTATGATTATGCAAGAATGTGTATTATTTGAAAGAATACACATTTTAGCATAATCATAAAAAAGTTTGATGCCGATTATCGCTGTGCCAACCAATAACACCAGCTTGGGAAATGCATTGAGGGCAAACCCCAATAATGTTTAGTGGTGCAGAGGTACATACACAATATAATGCAGACAATTAAAAGCAAATGAGCACAAGGATACATGTAGGGCTGTAATAATTAAAACAATCAATTAAAATCTAGAAGCACAAGAAAGTGTATGAAAATGGATTTATCAATCTATGAGAAAAACAATGAAAAAGGCTAAAATACATGACGATGAGATGATGAGATGAGATATACTTTATTGTCCCACGAGGGGAAATTTGTCTTGGGCAAAAATGCATTAGTACATCAACGCTTTTTAAAACAGACAGACAATACACAAAAGACAATACACAGTAGCAGCAAAGTACAAGTCACAAGAGTGTATTCACAGTTTATAGTATCACAGTAAAGTGCAATAAATAACTGATAAAGGTCAAGAAGTCCCTTCCCCACTAAGAACTATGAACTATGTGGCGGTTGTTTAGTAGAACAATTGAAGTGGGAAGAAAATAAAGTTTGAAGCGGTTGCTCTTGCAACGACACGCTCTGTAGCGTCTACCAGAGGGTAACAGCTCATACTCTGAAGATAATATACATGTGAAGGATCAGACAACACTCCATTTGACAGATTGAGCACCGTTTTCTCAAAGATTGTCTGAAGAGATGGAGAATCTTTCCTACCAATTACCTTCATGGCAGTTTTTTCCATTTTAGCTAGCTGGACAGAAAGTGTCCCAAACCAAGCTGACATGCCATATCTAATAATGCTACCTAGCACTGCATCATAGAAGGTTGACATGACTCCCTTGCTCACAACAAAGTGCCTGAGCCTGCGGAGAAAGTGCAAGCTTTGTGCCAATTTGGCACACAGATAGTCCACATGGACGTTCCATTTGAGATGGTTGTCCATTTGGATCCCCAGGTACTTGTATGATACAACCTGCTCAATCTGTGTGCCCCCCATGACCACTAGGTCATGGATGTGGACACCTTTTGGATCAAAGATGACAAAGTCATAATAAGCCATTAAACCTTGGGGCTGGCTCAATGGTATCAGTGAGATCAGTGTTTCTGAAGCATATTGCTTTTGAAGGAGAGTAGAGATTCACACTCAATCTACTAAGTAACTAGTAACTAAAGTTTTGAAATAAATGTATTTGCCTCCGAGTAGTACAGTATTTTTTAATACTTTTACTTTTTACAGTAAAGTAAAAGTACAGTACTTACCGGTAAGTACATTTAATTACCTGTAGTTAGTTACTTTCCACCGATGAATTTAACCCATTGTTTGAGCCAAATCTGGGTTGAACGTGATTTGGGTCTCGGACTTTGCGTGACCAGCCTGTGACATCATTAATCTATGATCTATCAATGATGTATCAATGATGTATGGACTCCACATTTAGACAGGGTTTAAGTGTGAGCACCGTCTCTTTGACTTCCATAATAAAACATAAATTTGATTTTCCTGTGTGTGGAATGTGGATGTGTTGCCCTTCACTCCAGAACCCTGGACTTTGATCACTCACAGCTTGTGGTGAACACTACACCTCCACCATCATGGTCGAGCAATTCGTTGGAAACTGGAGGATGACTGCCAGCGAGAACTTTGACAAATACATGAAGGCAATAGGTGTCGGCTTCGCAACTCGGCAAGTGGCGAACAAGGTGAAACCTAACCTGCTGGTGAGCATTGACGCCGCCGGGATTATCACCATGAAATCACAGAGCACGTTCAAAACGATGGAGGTCAAGTTCAAACTCGACGAGGAATTCGATGAGACAACCGCAGACGACAGACACACAAAGACCCTCGTTACCCTGGAGAACGGCAAGCTGGTGCAGAAACAGACCTGGGACGGCAAAAGCACCACACTGGAGCGAGAAATTGGAGATGGGAAGCTGATAGTGAAATGTGTCATGGACGATATTGTGGCTGTAAGGACATACGAGAGGGAGGCATAACATTTCTGTTACCGTATACCAGCAAAGTCCAAATAACGTCATATTGCTCATTTGTCCATTATATCTGCAACAAATCACTAATCAATAATCAATACTGTCAATGAAATGTTTCTGGGGTGTGTGTGTGTGTGTGTGTGCGTGTGTGGGGGGGGGGTCTCAGGGGGGGCTGTGGCCCTTTGCTGCATATGTTCTTCCCTGTCTCTCCTGTCACTTCCTGTCTCCACTAGAGATCATATAACGGCTTGACATCCAAACATTTTTTAAGAATTATGCTACTCCTCTGAAACCGTCACTTTTAAGTGTTTCTCTCGCTCTCTAGACTCACACGCACCACGCGCACGCACACACACTATTTCTCACCTGTACTCACACAAGCAGAGAGCTCTAACCCTTTCGCTCCCCTCTTTTATCGATGGGCGACAATGACCGATTGTTCTTCAGGGACAGTGGTCGTTTCATGCAGATAGCTTCTTCTCTCAGAAAGAATCCAGTGCATCGATACAGAGTCAAATCATTGCACAACCAGCTTTTTAAAGAAAAGTTTAACATTTTCCAAAGAACTGATCAATTTAAAGTTGGAAGGCAAACCATTCCACCTGCGGCCGAGTATACGAAAGATTAATATTTGGTCCTTCTCTGAGCCACTAGCAGCTGGTTAGCAGAGAGAGTCCGATCACAATTTGTTTTGTACCAAGATGTACAAGTCAAAGTAACATTGAAGGTTGTTAGTAACTTTGAGGTTATTTCTGTCTAAAAGGTTGGATATTCTGGATTAGAAAATTAGCTTTTTGGTTTACCTTCTATAGAACTTTTAGGGCTAGACTGCCATAGTTCCATGCATGTCCGACAAGTGTCATTTTAAGTAACCACTTAAACCAAACCAATATACTTCGTTCACCATGAGTCCCCCAGGGGTCTATACAAGGTCCTCTTCCTCTTCCGCTCTACAACACCACGCCTCTTTGTCAGAAATAGGCTAGCAGATCTACAATTTGCGACGTGTTATGATCTTGTAGATCTGCTATTTTTGCTGCATTTCTGCCCATTATCACCAGATCTTCGCCTATGATGACATTCCCAGAATAGCAACAGAAGGCCATGTGGTTAAAGGGTCAGTACTTCAGTGTCTGAAGCGCTGGACTAACATTGGCAGATCTATAGCCTCGGAAACGTTTCTAGCAGATCTATGGCGGTTCAGTAAAAACAATGTTTTGGTGGTGATAATGCGCATTATCACCATCAAATGGCATATTACCCATATGGCTTTCATAAGCACTATGCTTACTGTCATCGGGCCGTCCGTCTTCATAACAACGTTGCATCCTGTGTTGAGTGTGTTCACTGACATTTATAAATTACAGACTGCGCTGTTGGCAGCACATTACTCACAACAAGGCTGTGTGCCTTTTGCATTCTGTTCACGTACACTGCTGTGTCTATCATACATCATCACGCGTGACCTCGGCCACTGTACTTATGATCACCATCATTCACTCTCCTACTCAGGTGTTTCACACCCATGATGAGATGATGGTTCACAGGTGATGGATGTATTCATTTCCGTATTAAATAAGCACATTAGGTCTAATTAAATATATTGAAATCTCAAACACACATCATACAGGAAAATATTGATCAACCATTTCAGCTCAATAACCACAATTGCCGTTTTCTCCCATAAAGTAGGCTTTTCTATGCTATAATCTGTGGGGTAAAATACTGAGGGGGAAACGTGGTCATTGTGTAGGGGAAAAGAACAGGCTGTGCCAATTTTAGACCTATAAGCACATAATTTACTGTCAGTATCTTACCACTCTTGACAATGCTGTTCTACTGTGGAACGCTCTACTGCACTCTGCTGGTGGTACTGTAGATCACAATCACTGTCAGATGTTATACATCATGTTGGGATTGGATAAACTGGGAGTGGATAATGACCAGAAATGTGTTTATGTTCAATTCATCACTTTTGAGACAGCAATTTAACTCACGCCATGGGTCCATAAATTCCACATTAGCTGAAACTATACATTCATAATAAACGTTGGACTACCGGTATGAGTAATCATACTAGGGAATTTGATTTGTAATTAATTCAGATGTATTCGCAACCTTATTCTTTCGGTCATGACCCACACTTCATGACCATAGGTGAGAGTAGGAACGAAGATTGCTCGGTAGACAGAGAGCTTTGCCTTCTGGCTCAATTCTCTTTTCGTTCGGCTGTGTTTCGACTGCCCCCCACCCCCTCATACAACACAAATGTTGTGTCAAACATGTGACTCCCATTGGAAATGCATTGCGAGCTTGCATCAGCTATAGCCTACATCTCATACAACAAGCATACATCAGTCTGTTGTAAAGGTGTGAGTGAGGCCTAAAACACAAGCAGCATACACAAGCAGCATACAACACAAGCAGCATACACCACAAGCAGCATACATGCAAGCAGCATACACAAGCAGCATACACAAGCAGCATACAACACAAGCAGCATACACAAGCAGCATACAACACAAGCAGCATACACAAGCAGCATACACAAGCAGCATACAACACAAGCAGCATACAACACAAGCAGCATACAACACAAGCAGCATACACAAGCAGCATACAACACAAGCAGCATACACAAGCAGCATACACAAGCAGCATACAACACAAGCAGCATACAACACAAGCAGCATACAACATAAGCAGGAAAAAAAAAAGTTCCTACCTTTAGCCGTCTTCATCAGCTGTGTAAGTGATTTTTTTGATTAATTAAGGACTCCAAAGGAAACAAGCCATAGTGTTTTCTTGGGTTTTAAATCCTCTTAGCAGACACTATTTCTGGATGACTGAGACCTTTGTAAAGTAATCGCTTCTAGTTCTGGACAATAACAGATTACTTTACCAATTTTTACAATCACTTTACCCTACAAATGTACTGATTGTGATTAGCACCACCTGCACCCAATTGCAGTAGGCATAGAGCCCTTTGAACTTAGGTAGCCACTTCTGCACTTCTGTGTGTTTGAGTGTTGTTATTCCTGAGTTCCATTTGATGTTTTTTTGTTTGTTTGTTTCATTATTGTTTGTCTCCACCAGACCACCACCACCACCATATGCTCACCTGTATGCCATTGCCATACAAATACGAACTCCTAATATTCTGATATCTGGGTGCTAGTGTTACAGGTCCCAGGCCTGCTGGGTAAACAGTGCTCACAGGCTCTGCCACTGAAATGTTTGGAATATTTGTGTTCTTTCACTGGAGGGGGTGGGGAGAAACAGCCCGCCTGTATCTTGCTTAGGGAGTGTCTACCAATATCCTCACAGTGTCTACTGTATAGGCCCGTCTGACAATAACCCATTATTTTGTGTCTCAAGTTGTAGCTGTTTTGTATTTTGGGGGTTTTGTTTTGAAGACTATAGGGGAGAACGGGGTAAGTTGAACCACCCCCTTTATCTATAAAACTAGAAAACTGTGTTGCCATGTGACCTTAAATCTAGTAAGCATCCATCATTTACACGTACGGCTGTGAAGTTGGGAAGCACATGGGGAAAGTAGAAAACATTATTTTACACAAAAAACAGTTTTTTGTCGGTCAAAGTAAGATTTCAACACATCATGTAAAATGACTGTTATACACAGCAAAATGTACCTAGGTCTAAAATGTAATATCATACACGTTGATGATTTCCCAATGGATAGAACCATGTGAATCATTTAGCAAATAAATTGTCTGAAGTAGCTTATTCCAGAACCAATGTCCGGGGGTAGTCAATGGGAATCACTATTCATATTTTTTTTAAGTCTTTGCTACTCAAATTATACTGAATGACCTTTAATTAGCATGTTGTACATACTCATTTAAGAGAAGTTTGCAATATTGTATTAACAATATTGCAAATATAAGGTTCTGAATAACAAACTTTATTTAATTGTCTTAATATTGTTTAAATAATAAATAAACAAATAAGACTATTTGCAAAAGGGAAAACTGTTATTATATTATTATCGATAAGTGAAATCATTATTTGTTCAAGTTTAAGCTTTTAACATTAAAATCATGTAGATCTGTTTTGACTGAATCGCCTGTCTGAGTCGCCCTTTGTATAGCACAATTTAGATTAATTAATAATAAGATATAAATCTTTGTTTGAATTGTATAATGTTTATTTAATTGTACCAAAGAGAATACAGTCAAAGTGATCGAAATAAGACAAAATAAGCCATCACACTACATCACAAGTCAACGCATTGATAGAAGGATTCAATAGGTCCTCTTTGGGATGTTTAATACATTATTGGTTTTAAAATGCGGCACTAAATGACATTGATGAAACAAAATGCATGCATACAATGCATGATGGAGGTACTTTGTTGGCACTCTATCACAGCATGCACAAGTTGAACTTCCAGTGGTTTACCAGATGACTGACCTGGCAGCGTTACAACAACATATTCCATGAGGATGTTAGACTTAATGTAGCTAGTCTATGACATCAGTCATCTATGATGTATGCTATGAGTATGACCCCATGTTTAGGCAAGGTTTCAGACTGATTCGATTGCCATTTAATTATTATATAATTATTAATATATAAATTATGAAATGTATAATTATGGATAAATCACACCGTGTGAAGTGAGGGGAGCTCTCATCTTCATCAAGACGTAAAATAAAAATAGACACAATGCCTATTTGCTCAGACACTATGACATAACATTCTCCATTCATTGTCAATGAACCAAAAGCTGGAGGTAGGTGCCCCTCAAAAAAGAAATGCCTGGAGTTAGCCTATACTTCATGGCCAACTGACCAAGAACTGAGGCGTTGATTGGTCAAACGTTTTATATTAGCCACAAGCACATTTCTTTCTTGCTTCTTACAGACTTATATAGAGCAGTTGAGACAAATAACAGTCTAATAATGATCAATAATATATAAATTATGGCTACGGGGTCAGGACAGATAGGCCTTTTCGGGGAGGGGTCACATCAGAATGAATAATGGACTTTGATGGTTCTTCGTCTCAACTGCATTAACACATGTTTTACTGATATGGAGGCACATCTATATTATTATTTTTATTTTATTTGTATTTATTTTGTAATTCCAGGAATGTCAGTGTACATGTATGTATTGCTGATTGGATGAAACCTGTCATAATATCTCTGAACACCCGACTGTAGTTCTTTCATTTCAACTTCAATAACAGGTTCTGGAATTGTTTCCATACGCGTCATCACTACAAGTCTGTTTCAGTCTGCTGCAGGTGGTAGTAACTTCCGATTTATGAGAAATGAGAACGTAACACTTCCAATGTCAATAGCCGAAATAGCCAATCTACAAGCTCACAATGCATCATGTTGCAAGCAATTTTTTATGAGTTATTTTTATGACATATTGGTTATAATAGAAACGTAAACAAAAAACCATCACAAATCTCTGAAAGAGCCAACAGACTGACCCTCCGAGTTACCCTGATAATGGGTAGGCAGTAGGCACACTATAATTGCAATGTCCTTCCAATCTACTGGACAAGTCCTATTTAGGCAGTCGTCACCAACGCATCGTCAGATTCACAGAATTCACAGCCACGCACAGAATTCACAGCCATGCCGTTATAAGGACCATGTTGTTTAACCGGATTTCTTCGGTTTCTTCTTTTCGATCTCCTCTTCCCTTTCTTTCTCAATCTCAGCCACAAATGCCTCAATTTCCTTGGCCTCCAGTATCCTCAGCGGCTTGTTTCGTTTGATAACAGCAAGTTCAATGTTTTTCCCTCCTGACTGCACCACTTCCAGCAAGGCCTTGATAGCCAGCTTGATTGCCTCCTTGTCTACAGCAATGGCTTCGTCTGTGTAATTCTTCTCCAGGAACTCTCTCACAGTCTTTGCACTGTGGCCAATTGCATTCGCCTTCCAGGCATGATAGGTTCCTGAGGGCTCTGTCTGGTACAGCCTGGGAGTCCCGTCATCGTCAAACCCAACAATTAAAGCGGCTATACCAAATGGCCTGCGCCCGTTGCTCTGGGTGTAGCGCTGCTTCAGTCTAGCGATGTAGCGGGTTATGTATTCCACTGTGACTGGGTCCTCGACGGTTAGCCTGTGGCTCTGGCATTCGACACGAGCTCTGTTGATGACGATGCGTGCATCCGCGGTGAGACCTGCGAATGCCATGCAGACATGCTCATCCAGGCTGTTTATCTTGCGTATGGTCCTGTCCTCCTGCAACTTCGCTACAGATTTCCTCTCGACGCCAAGGACGACAATGTCGTTGCCCCTGATTCCCACCACCGTGGAGCCTTTCTTTACGGCTTCCTGGGCGTATTCTACCTGGAACAGATGGCCGTCCGGAGAAAACACAGTGATTGCTCTGTCATATCTGGCTGCCATTGTGTCTGGTTAACTGAAGACGTTCCCTTGGCTGCTGTGAGATGATTCCTAACTGTCTCGCTTAACACCCTCAGACTCCGTGTCAGCTTTTTAAGAAGGCTGCCTCTTAATCTTGCCTCATGATGTCAGTCTTGTCCAAATATGGAGTTCCACAGGGCTCCAGAGTCAGACTGGTCTCCAAGTACTCTGATTGGAAATATTGGGTGACCATGGCAACCTGATATCAAAAATGGCAACTCAATATCAACAAACATGGACCCCAGATTTGGAAATCTGTATCTGTACAATATTACTGTGAACACTGACAGTCCTGACTCTGTCCGAGCAGAGGAATGAGGGACAGTTAAATAAGCACCAAACATATTCAGTTCATAAACAAAGACACAATCATATCCAAGCAATAACAATTATTACTGTTGTTGTTATAAATATTCCTTCCATTTGATTTCCCTTCTGGTGCTTGGTGTTGGCCTGAGTTGGCCGTGGAACATGTGTGGCACATATCCTGCACATACAGTATTTCATACTGTACGTAATGCCCACTAGTGCAGTGGTTCGCAAACAACGTTTTCATGTCAAGGACCCCTAAATAAAACCAATGTTAATTTAATTCTCAGAGTTACAGACCCATAAGGGTCCATTTGGTTCCAAAGTATTGTTTAGCTGGGGGCCCCCTGGAACTCCCTCAGGGACCCCTGGGGATCCCCGGACCCCACTTTGGGAAGCACTGCACTAGTGAAGCATCGTTTTCTAAAGAGGCTACAGGTGTTGGTCAGGTCAGCTGACACCGGCGGTTGCTATGAAACACTGACATCAAGCTCCGAGGGTCTCTCCCTAGAGAGCAATGAATTATTTATAGGCCTACAAGTACGGCAACATCACCACAACAGACAGAGACATTCTCCTATACTTCTCTTTGAGAGCACTTCAAGACTTCTGCGATATGGCGTCTCTAGTGGATCACGGTTTGGTCAAAACTGCAGCAGCAGAGCAGGTGGTGGCGCCCATCGCTGGTCATTTGTGTCACTTGGTCCTGCTTTGTGACAGTGCAGCGGAACCGGAACGGTTCGCCCAGCTAGAGGACGCAGCGCTGGCTGTGGCAAAAGCCACTAAGGAAATGGCAGCAGTGGCCTCCAGGTATGTACGTGTGTGGTTTAACCAAGTCAAATAAGGATGGTAGTTTAATGTCCACTAATGGTAGTTTATTGTTCAATAAATAGAAGAAGTCACTTAATACATTTCTGCAGGCTCATTCAACATGCTTTAAATGGGGTGTGTTAGATATTGTTAAATCCAGTAGCAATCATATAGTGTTTGTTCAGTAACAGGGGGTCTCTCCCTGTCTCTCCAGTAAACCTTTCAGTTTATGATATGTTATGCAAACAATAGAGAGAGGGCTAGAGAACAAAATACAGGATAAGCCCTATACCTCCATGGAATAAACATTGTTCGTTTGATCAATAAATACATGGGAGCAGTCAATCTTTTTATCGTTCTACTAGCAGTGTGCACAAGAAGATCAGTTCAGAATGTTTGTGAGATTAGCTCAGGACACACACAGACAGACATGCAGTCAGTCAGACAGACAGACAGACAGACAGACCACTGCATTACAGTATCAGATCAATGCCAGGGTCTCTGTCTATTTCCTTTCTCCAGGCGAGTAAGCGAGACAGACGATGAAGTCCATCAGATGGAGATGTCCTCCCTGTTGGAGTCAGTGAGTGTGTCTGGACAGCATGTGCTGCTGACCGCTCAGAAACTCAGCATCCAGCCTGTTCTGTCCGAACACAAAGAGGAACTCATCACCGCGGCACAGAACGTCCTGCTGGGAGTGGTCAAAGTGCAGTATATGCTTTTATTATGTGATCCGAAAATACAATACCGGTATACTAATAATACGAATCGTTGACATTGGGCAGAAACCTTGTATCTAGTTATGTACATATTTAATCTGCGCTCTGCGACACATTGTGAGCTTATAAATTGGCTATTTTCACTATTTCTGAACATTTTCATTCCATTTCCTAAAAAGTAACTGTTTGGACATACATATAGGCTTCTACTACAGCAACGATATACTGTGCAAAACAAGAACTAATTATATAATGTCACACCAGCAATCAAATATTGTATACATTATTAAACATACAATATATCTATAATGTATGGTACTGCTATTCTTTAGAACTGACCAATATATCCTCTATGGAGCTGTCCAATAAGAGTTAAGGAATGGGAGATTAACATGGCTATGGGAGAAAACAGCGAGAATATACTGCACATAATGTTCTCATATGACTTATATTATTGATTTCTAATCCACAGTGAATGGATAAGCATATACTGTAAATATATAAAACGTTTTATATTTTAAATTATGGAAAAGTGCATGACCATGGCCTTGCAAATTTAAACATAATTTATGTTATGTTATATATGCATGTCTGAGGAATCATTTTCCAACAACATGGTTCTCCTGTCTGTCTCTGCTCCATAGGTACTTGTAGTGGATGATGATGCAACTGTAAGGAAAATATTAGCAGCTGCTGACCAGGTTTTGGAATGCCTCGGCGAACTGGGCTCCTCACTGGATATCATGTCCCTTCTGAAGTCCTTCAGGTTGTTTTCCGAGGCCCTGCTTCTCCTCAACCATCTGACAATGGACCGGGCGAAGTCCTTACAGGATCCCAGACAAGCACAAGAACTGTTTGACTCGCTGGAGACTCTGAGAAAGTGCATCTCCATGCTGCACACTGCTATGCACACTACCATCAAACATCCTGCTAGTGAGCAGGCCCAAGCAGCCAAGAGGTACATTCTGGACAAGGTGGAAAGTACAGTCAATGGCATCATTGTAACACTCAAGAGCAACGGCCACAGAGGATCCCTGGGTCCTTGCGGGTATTACACTGGGAGGCACAATAATCTCGTACAACTACTGACCAGTTCTTTCATCTCTTCAATCAGAGGCAGTGGTTTTGATAGCATGGTGCGAGATCTTGTGTTTCACTGTATGGTGGTGGCAAACTCTTCGCGCAAAGAGCTTCAGCAGCGAGTGGTAGGTTACTGTCGACATGTCCTGCAGTTCTGGTCTGACATCACAAGACTATTGAAGTTCCCAGAGGATCCCGAGCGCCCCAAGCAGAATGCAGATGATATCTGTTCGTTACTATTGCAGCAAATTCAAATGCTTGACAGACTCTTGATGACTACTGTTCTCTATCAGGTGTTGGACACATTCACGATGGCATCATCAACATTTGAAGAATTAGCGAGTGTAACAAGGCAGATCCTGGATGCAGTAGAATCAACAGCAGAGTTTGATCCGGACTGTGTTCAACCACTACTTGAGGATTTCCTCTGTCTTACTGATAGAATTATCCAAATCGCAAGTTTTATATCAGCTTTAGCTATGGATGCAAAGAGTCTGGAAAATGTGGAAAACTCACGGACCAGCCTCTCGCGACTCCGATCTGTGATTGCACCACTCTCACTAGAGCTGGATGGTAGCTCATTGAAAACTGTTCAGAAACTCCACGACCTTCTTCAGAGATGGGAGGAGGACACCGCACAGCTCCAAGATTCTCTAAGTGATGTCATGGACGTCAGGGAGTTCACCAGTATTGCCATTCATGAGATGGTCAGCGACCGGCGTGGATGCGATGCAGCATACAAGGAACAGAGCTACGGACAGTTTGATGAGCATGCAAGGGACCTTGTTTGTCACATGAAACAGGTGATCCAATCAGTGAAAAGACACTTGGACAAGAGCGATAACCCCATATACAGGAATGGCCTCCTGGTGCTGTTGAAACAGGTGCAGTCGTCCCAGGCAAAAGTGGTTGGGTCGGTCGGAGACATGCTCTGTGGATCGGATCTGAATGTGGAGGCATTTTCGCCCTTTTCTGATGATGTTTCCATGGCAATCCAGCACTTTAAAGTACTCAGGGAGGGACTGGATGGCCAACAGCATCCCCATCTCCTCAGCCCGCTGCGGGAGAATGTGCGGCAGCCTGTGGCATCACCTTCCCCCCCACCTGCACCTGTCAAAGAGACTGATGATGGCACAGACCTAGATCAGGACTTTAGCGGTATCGATTCGCCTGAGCTGGAGGATCAGGAGATGGATTTCATAGCGGAACTTGAGGAGGAATACTCAAGGAAAGAAACTGAAGAAGTGTATCTGGCTCATAAATATGACGAGGATGATTTAAAGTTGCCAGCTGTCTCAGACGAGCCAAAACTGCTCAACATGCCTCTGGATGTTGATCTATTACCGCTGCTGTATGAAGTTGTGACTGTGACTAAAGGTAAAGATGTGACAGCCCTCAACCGGGCCTGCACCAGTGTTCTTCAACTGTCAAACTGCTACGCTCAGGCTGCCAAGGAGGCCTCTGTGATTGTTGATGCAATTGACTGTCAGACACTGGATGACTTCAGGGCAGAGCTGGTGTCACTGACCCCACTGCTAGTCCAGACGGCTCAAGAGACCGCCATGAGTTCAGGGATGAGCACAGAGAGCATCTTCAAACACAGTGCAATATTTTCGGATCTGATCAACAACATACGGAAAGTCCTGCTGCCAGTGGCTGGAACCTGGTACCATTCCATATACACACTTCTTCAAGGGAATCAACTACCGAATATGGCAGCCACTGTGGCAGAGCAACTTGGCGAAGTAGTGGCTTTGTGCAGTGATGTGGTCCAGCTTCTGATGTCATCTGATGTTCCAACACAAAAAGACTGTCAGGAGAGTTTCACAGCTTTGCAAAACAAGTTGAACAAAGCCCAGAACAACACAAGGCATCTGATAGAACTCATCAACTCACTGGATGGCCAAGTGGATCAGCTAGAGGCACCATGTATTCTGTGGGCATTGTCAATTCAGATTTTGTTAAACTCTCTGGATAAGGTTTTGGGTACATCGACTGCAGTGAGGCAGGTAAGCCCACAGAAAAGGATATCAGCTATGTCTGAAAACTCGCTGCGCATCCAAGAAGCAGCAAGGCTGACTGGTATCAATTGTAAAAGTGCTTATAAGGTTAAACAGTTGACGGAATTCCAGGAGGAACTGAAAATAGTTACCGAGACCTATCTTCAGGCTGCGGAGGAACTTAACACCACTCCCTGCAGTGTTCTGCTTCTCTCCAAGTCTGAATTCCTACAAAGAAAACTTCTGATGAAGCTGAGACTGCTGTGTGGTCACTTAAGCAAAGCAAACAAGGACTATATCCCCGAAATTCAAAGTATTGTCAACATCGCCTATTTTGCAGCTGAAAACCACCCGGACGACGGGACGGCGGAAGACGCCGAGCGGGAATTTGAAAACGCAGCACAGGTGCTCTTTGAAAACGTCAAAGGCGCCACGAAACGTGTCGAAGACTGCTTCAGCTACGTCCGCGACCCGCGGGCACGCTCCAACCTGAAGTCCATCAACGACCACCTGTCCTTTCAAATCTCCGACATAGTGAGCAGGGCCCGGCTCATCGTGGAGACTCGATTTGCCTGTGACACACTGGGTCTGGAGGTTCAGACGCAGTGCTGGTCAGCCAAGGCTCATTATCTGGTGCAGGAGGTCAGCAAGCTCGACGGGATCCGCCAGGAGGTCAGAGAGCTCATCAAGAGCGGTCTTCAGGGCAGAACGCCTGCAGTGGGTGACAAGGCAATGCTGCTGACCGCAATGCCCACTTCTGTGAAAGAAGTGGAATTTTCACCGGACATAGCACCCTGGCACAAAGACGCTAGGCCTACCAAACCTGCAGAGGTCGCGGAGATAAATGTGACTACGTGCATGCCTGCAGTGTCTCCGCCTATACCTGCAATGGAAAAGCATGTGAGTAATGCATGAGTGATGTGGTTTTACACTAGTTTGCACCACTTAATCCCTCTTTTATACTTCATCGTGTCACGCAAAAGTAGTGAAAATAGCCAATCTGCAAGCGCACAGTGCTTTGGTGAGCTTGTAGATCTGCTATTGTCGCTAATTTTGAAAAGTTAAATAAATATATATGCTACTTGCTACTACTTAATAAAAGGTGATGTTCACCTACAAAGACATGCCAAAAATAGGGACGCCAGATTGAAAGTGGGCAATACTTACAGGGCAGTATTTTTGTAGCCTACTAAACAGGAAATTGTCTTTCACAATAACCGACGCTGTACTTGTACTGTACAATTTTTTTCTTTTACAGGCCAGGGCTAGGCCTTCTGTGCTCAAAGACGCCTCATCTCTCGCATACACCTCCCTGTTTCTCAAGCAAGAAACCGACAGCTGGGATCCCAAAGACAACCGGATCGTTCAAGAGACACGGAAGATGGCTGATAAGATATACTACATGACTCAGTACCTGAGGAAGAAAGGCCCAATAGCGGTGATGGCCCTATTGTATTATTGTAGCCCAAGACCTGTTTGTCCCTTCCTTAACGATCTTTTATCATCCAGTTGTGTGACACTGTAGTATGACAAAGCAGGGTATTAAGTTACGAAAAAACATTAAGAAAAAAACATAGAAAGATTCATTATGATTTCTTTCTTCCAGGCAACAACCCATATACTGTAACTGTATACGAGTACTGACAACAAACATTATCTCCCCCTTTATTCCAGAATAAAGAGGCATTTGTCAACACAGCTAAAGACGTGATCTCAGACTGCCAGTCAGTCACCCAGTTTGTCAGAGTCATCGCCAACCACTGTGTGGACAAACAGTGTACAGTGGAACTGTCCCTCCTAGTTGAACAGATCCTCACAGTCACCAACCAGCTCAGCATTATCTCCAGGTCAGAACACACAGAAAAAGAGGTCAAAGGAGCACCATTTTCAACCTTATCTTCGTATAATTGGTCTTCACTAATGCTCCATTATAAACCTGGCACAATTTCCATCTGCTCACTCTGCGTCTCCTTGGCAGGCTATGGACAGTTCAGAACCCTGCCTACCAATGACATCATCGATAGGGGGGTTCTTAGCTAATAGAAACCACAGCCTTTCCCTTACTGTGAAGTTAGCATCCTGAAATAGAAGCTATACTGTAGGTTTTGCATTAATTCATTAAAAAAGAATCACACACATGTGAAGCAAGGGGCGCTCTTATCATCAGACATCATCATACATCATCACATTCCAGCCAATCACAATTGGCGCTCTCACTTATCTGTCCTCACTTTTTATCCTCAATACGTAGCCTAGCTGTAGCTCAGCCAATCAAATTATCGCTAGTATGGGGTGCTCAGCCAATCAAATCATCGCAATGGGGTACACACAAACACACAAAGCAGGGCATAGGACTATGGGCACCCGAGGGAGGACCCCTCAAAAATGACAAAGTTTGGCATCTGGCGATACTGATGACGTCACTTTTAGGGCAGGTTTCTAAACTTTTCCAGTGAGGAGACAGAAATGTTGACCACATAGAAATGTTGAATATGGCCATAGAAAGAATGAATTGTGAATGATTGTGTTTAGTGTCAACGCAGTGACGCCTGCAGGGTGCAAGTCGTCAAATGAAATCCTGGTGAAGAACGCACAGAATCTACTGCAGACTGTTCTACTGGGGGTCCGAGCCGCTGAGACAGCATGTATTAAGGTAAGGTTCTACTGGGGGTCCGAGCCGCTGAGACAGCATGTATTAAGGTATGCCGTATTAACTCAATCCTGACAGTTTTATGAAATACCTATGTTTCTATCAGTGGTGCTCAATATTTCATGTCAAGGACCCCAATAATTATATGTAGTTGGCCGCCAACCCTGATGAGTTAAAAACGTATATATTCAAAGATTTGCACCACATTTTCACCATAAACAAATAGCAGATCTACAAGCTTGTAACACGACACTCTATGAGCTTGTAGATCTGCTATTTTTCAACAGCTAAAGGATAACATAATGCTTAAAACACCAAAAGGGGTTCCTGTACAGAATGGGTTAACACATCCAAGACATGTGTAATATTATGAAGGTCCACAATTAGGGCTGTCACCATCAAGTCTTAAGCTGCAAGATCACTAAACACGTCACGTTAAGTGGTCAGATGTTTATTTTAATGATCGATCAATCAATTGATTGTGTTCTGGCTTGGATCAATGGAACTTAACGTAGCATACCCTACGTTAAGTACCCATTTATCGGTATCACAATGATACCGATAAACCACCAGTGGTCCCTGAGACCCTGGCCCACATCAGGTTGAGAACCAGCGAGCTAAAAGATGAATAATAGTATTTATTGTGTTTGTGCGTTGGCCAGGGTTTGACCCAACCTGAGCCCGATTCAGACGGAGCGGAGGCAGCGGCACTGTGCTTCCAGTGGAGGAGGAACCTGCAGATTCACAGAGCCCAGCAGCACTGCAGCCTGGAGACCGACGACCTGGGCCTGAGGAAGACCTCCTCCACCCCCGTAGCACCCAGCCTCGCCTCGCCTATCCACGTACAGGAAGGATTTAAGTGATCACCAGTTCAGAAAAGATGTGTCGTTTCAGCAGGAAAGATGAACCGCCACATCGTTTGCGTCATAACTCTTACTTTTCATGTGTTCAAACTCTCAATGGATCCAATCTAGTTATTATAGTCACAAGCTCTTGCTTTTCAAGTTTCAAGTAGTTCAATATTTAGAAAAACCCACACACACTTAACCACTTTCACTCACAAAAAAGCAAAAATACTAGCCTTTTGAAAATAGTGGAAAGTGCCAATATATGTATAGCCAATCTATGTCTGCCATTTTCCCTGTTTATGAAAATGTATTTCTTTTGTCTTTTTATGTTCGCCTATAATGACATGCCCAAAATAGGGATGCCAGGTTGAAAGTAGTAAATCAGGCTTTTTTGGGAATGCCAATTAAATGTCCATGCAGGTCTCCAACTGGGACCCCACCTCTACTGTACTCTCAAGGCCTATTATTCATACTCCAGTATGAATAGGCCTTTAGCCTAAAACACGAACGTGTGTGTGTGTGTGTGTGTGTGTGTGTGTGTGTGTGTGTGTGTGTGTGTGTGTGTGTGTGTGTGTGTGTGTGTGTGTGTGTGTGTGTGTGTGTGTGTATATATCTGCAGAGGGGCCAACTTTTCAATCAGAGTTTAGATTTTATATTAAATAACCACTGAAACAATCACCGTACATTCAGATACAGAATCTGTTATTTCAGAAATGGTTGATTTAACACTTTTTTATTTAAGACACAGATAATAAAGGCATTGCAACGTGATGAGCAATTTAGTGTTCTCCAAGTGGCCTTACATTGTCTCTGATAATCATAGCTACCATACTGAAAAAATAAAACAATAATAAAGCAATAAACATTGCAACAACATTCAACAATAGACTGCATACATACAAAACAAGCATTTAAAATGTGACTATGGGCAAGATAGAAAAGTATAGTGTCTTGAACAAGGGTAGCACCACACATAAATGACATAATATAGAACAGAGGATCTCAAAGTGGGGTTCAGGGACCCTTGAGGAGGTTCCAAATGGACCCTTACTGGTCTGACTCTGAGAGCGTACAAATGGAACCAAACGGACCATTTGTATGCTCTCAGAGTTATGGGGGCCCTTGAATTAAAAGAAACAAAAGTTTGAGAAGAATTGATATTGAACACATGAATGACCAAATTATTTAAAAAAAATGTAAGAGATTTTTTCTTTAATAATGCTTCAAAAATAGCAGCTCTACAAGCTCACAATGCATTGCACCGCGACGTGTTATGAACTTGTAGGTCTGCTATTTTTGCTATCCAGCGTACAGTTAAGTATATAGGGCTTAGTGGTTAACACAGACCTTTAACAAATCTATTCTTTAAACAGGTTAACCTTTTATTTTATCCACACGCAATCCCTTTCTGATTTCCTCAGCAGACAACAAATAATGTTTGCCAGCAACACAAATAACATTGAAAAATGCAGTTCAGGAAGTCTCGATCGCGAACGTGTACCACAAACACACACACTGTAGCATTTGATTGTTTCTCAGTGTAATATGACGTGTAGCGAGCTTATAGATCAGCTATATTCGTCGTGCAACAACGTATAAGGCGTGATTAGTACTTGGGTCGTGCGAAGGTGTCACACAGCGAAAACAGCAGATCTATGAGCTTGCAACGTGTTTGTGGGGCTTGTAGATCAGCTATTTCCGGCCTGTGACACCGCCATACAGCAAGAGTACGCAGTAAATCAGGCTTTACTTTTTGTGCTACATTTGATTTCCCAGGATGCAATAGAGTGGGTCACCGTTTCTCAACATGGGGCCCGGGAGACAAGTGCATGGACCCTCAAGGGTCTGGTCTGTAAGTCTGGTCTGAGAGAGAGTATTCTTACAGTGTAGACTGGGGTCCCAGAAATGTAAAAGATGTGGCCTGAAGGCCAATGCATGCTCCTTTCGTCCTCAGAAAGAAAACTTCGACAGTCAGGGCATCTGGTGCACGAGTTCTGAGAAAACGTTCTGCAGACCTTCCATCAGAAGTTCTCAATCAATCTGTAGTTACCTCCCTTTACAAATACACGTAGGAAAGGAGCATGTATTGGGCTTAATGCATAACACACCAGGGCTAGGCCCTCCTATGTGTGCCGCGGTACCTTATGCCATATCTATATTTTTAAATAGTGAAAATACTGTTTTTCACTAATTAAAAATGTTTTTCAGTATAATTAGGGATCAGATTAGATTGGGCCCTAAGGGGTCAGTGAACTAAACTATACTGGAGCCCAGATCTACACTGTAAAATATTCAGTGATAATTTAACTGCACAAAAGGTAAGGGTCCATTTGTGCCGCTGAGTTACTGGCCTGTTATGGGTCCATTTGGACCACTGGTAGTCCCCGAACCTGCCTTTGAGAACCTGTACAGTAGGTTACATTGTGTCCAATGTTTACAGTTGATGAACTCAAATGAAGGGGTGTGTGTGTGTGTGTGTGTGTGTGTGTGTGTGTGTGTGTGTGTGTGTGTGTGTGTGTTTCTAAGAAAAGGAAAGGTCAATGTTCTATAAAAGTGGAAAATCTCTTGTGAAATCCCTTTCTACCAAAAGAGTGCACGAAAATCAAATCCCCATGACATAAAAAGTGCCTTCAAATAGATACTCAAATAAAAAACATTCAAAGAGAAAACGAATGGATACATAACTTCTTATTATGCTGATAACACGACAAAACAAGTGTGTTCTTCCCTGTCTCACAAATGTATGGTTTATTTTAATAGTAATTAACTACGTTTTAATAACCAAGTTACCAAGTGTGATGTTATTTACCAAGTTGGTAAATAACATCACAGAATCGTCGCCTCGATCATCCCGTATTTTGGGTTATAGGCCTACAGTACCGTACACAGAAATTCAATGACAACTGAGGCCATAATCCTGTGAAAAAAAACCCAGATTGTAATTCTGCACTAATATACAAAGCCCCGGAGTAGCCATAGAAAGAGAAGAAAACAATATATTGAGTTAGACCACATTTTACTACATTGAGCCATCAAACTGGCCACAAGATACTCATTCACCGGTAATTACTTTGTTTGCACAAATTACGCAAAGTAAATAAAATGTGGGAAAGAGTTACAGGATATGGTTGCTGTTGGGCATACACCTCTTATCTCCTATTATACCCTACTACTTGATCATACTCTTGATCATACTACAGCGGCACACAAAAACATCCAAAGTAGCAGATATACAAGCTCAAAAACGCGGTGCGACGCGATGTGTTTTGAGCTTGTAGATCTGCCACTTAATGCCGTTTTTTAATTTGAATCCTGAAAAGTAACCTTTTTTTAAGAGGTTTACACCCGGCAGAGACGATATCTTGTGGCCACCATATTGAGTGCTCGATATAGTCAAATGTGGCCTCAATATAATATTTTTCCCCCCTCTATTATGGCCAATCTTGTGCTCCGTGCTAACAACCTTTTCAAAGGAATTATACATGTGTCCATACAGTATATACACAGCATTTTCACATTGTCCAAAGTCTGACAGCAATGTGCAACGTTACAAATGTTCTGCGTGAGATTCTATCGAGGACTTTGTTTTGTATAATTATGTACAGTTGAAATAAATACATTTCTATGTAAAGTTGTGTTTTAATCTGTATATAAATCATACACCACTGGTTCTCAACGTCAGGTCCGGGGGCCAGCAGGGGGTCCTAATTGACCCTCGTTAAAGCTGTAACTCCAACCAAATGGAACCTTACTCTTCCACGTGAAAACTATATTGTTCCCATTGTGTGGTATTTAAATGTTGTACGAGTCACTGTGTACCTTTATTGTATTGTATTGTATTGTATTGTATTGTATTGTATGCTGCAGGGCGGGTCCTTGTGGTCCAAGACAAATTTCTCCTTCGGGAGACAAAAATAAAGAAACCTTGAACCTTGCACCTTGTACAGTGTACACACTCGGATGAGTTACAGACCCGTAAGCAGTGGTGGAAAAAGTAGGTAAGTACTAATTATGCAGAATGTCCCATTTTAAGTTTTGTCAAATATATAAAAATGTTTTGAAAATGTGACGCATTGTAGATCGGCTATTTTCAAATGGGCGAAAAGTATATAGGGCTGAAGTTGTTAATGTATTGTGAGATGGAGAATGACTGATTTAAGCAGTCACACCTGTCCTGAGTCGAACTAGAACTGGACTCAGAGCTGGGTGTGGCTGCGCACCTGTTGTACATGGACTTGATCAAGGCACAACAGCTGATGAGTTGTGTGGTGGTTGGCATTGTGGCAACTTTAACTTTAAAACACGTCTCAGCACATCACAAAAGACCATAGACATTTCAGCAATGTCGTCGATCAACGTCCTTGGCATTCTGCCAGAGGAGCGCTTCGAGTGCAGCATTTGCAGGGAGTTCTTCAGCGACCCCGATACCACTCCGTGCGGACAACTACCTTGTCTGAAGGTGGGAAGCGTGGGAAATGCGCAAACAGACCAAATCCTGTGACCGACGACAATCCAAAGAGGTTTGACTAATATCCCATGGTTTTAGGCGAGAAGGGCTTCACCTCTGGACGCCATCATGGTAAGTCCAGGTGGGGGTGAGAACCGACTGGGAGGTCGGCGTCGCCAAGGGGACAGTCGACAGGAAAGGAGAGGTCAATGTGAAAAGAGAGAATTGGTTCTTTTTCATGCGGAAGAGCGGTTTACGACATTTACGGCAAAACCCTTCCCCCCGGCCGACAGCTGATAAAAGTAGGAGTCTATTTGGACTATGAGGAAGGCTGTGTCTCTTTCTATGACGTGGATACCAAGTTGAATATTTACTCTTTGACTCAGGCCAGGTGTGACTGATTAAATCAGTCATCCTCCATCTCACATGTACAGTATGTTTTCAAAATCTACAAAGTAACTAGTAGCCTAACTAAAGTTTTCAAATAAATGTAGCGGAGTAAAAGTACAATATTTGCCTGTGAGATGTAGTGGAGTAGAAGTAAATTTGACCTACTACTCAAGTAAAGTACAAATACCTCACAATTAGGCTATACTTAAAAGTACAGTACTTGAGTACATGTACTGTACTTTCCACCACTGCCTCTGAAGGGTCCATTTGGTCCCCGGACCCGCCCCCCCTCCCCCCACGTTGAGAGAACCAGTGTCATCATATACAACGTTTGTCCACTTTGCCTCGCTGGGGGAAGCTTTTCACTGACAGAACGGGGAGGCGGTGGGATCGAACGTCTTGAAAACATCTTTCAGCGTCCTGTCGTCTGCCTCCTCCTCCTCCTCGACTACCTCCTGTTTTGGTTCCTCCTCCATCTTCTCCTCCTCTTTCTCCTCCCCCGCCTCCTCCAGGAGGCTTCCTTCGGATCCCTGTGCTGCTTCTTTGGCCTGTCTGGGGTCTGCTGCGTACTGCGGGCGAATCAGCCCCGCCAGCGCCTGAACCGGCAGGTTGTGCACGGCGGGGGCTTTGACGGGAGACGTGGCGGCGGGGGGAGGAGGAGAAAGCTGCGGCACGCGGGCGGCGGGCGTGTCGGGGGCTGCCGCGACCAAATCCGGAGGGCCGGAGGAGCTGTCCGAATCGGCGTTTTTTTCCGTCGCGCCGCTCACCGCAGCCTCCTCTACGGAGCCCCGCCGCGACAGTGACGCCGGCGGAGCGTCATTTTCTTTCTTGGTGCCGGCAGCGGGGGGGTGTTTCAGGATTCCCGTCTTTTTCGGGGGCTCCGCCGCCTGGGGGTCCCTGCTGCCGGGCGTCTGCTGCTCAGTCTGGTTGCGGGGATCATACAGGCAGATGCCCCCCAGGATGGCGCTGGGACTCTCCAGCCCTCCTCCACCGCCGCCGTCGGAGGAAGAGGAGGAGGACAGGCGAGGGGCGTACGGGGGCAGCTTGGCGGCTTCGGGCTTGGTGGGTCTGGAGGCGAGCGGGGCGGCAGTGGTGGTCACGCCGCTGGCTCTCTGCAGCCTGGGGTCGACGACCCCTCCTCCTCCTCCGCCGCCGGACGACGTGTCCTTCTGGAGCGCCAGCTTGGAGTCCAGACTTAACGTTCGTTTGATTCGGGGGTCCGACATCTTGTGCTGCCGAGGGTCCAGAGGCCTGTCTGCCGAGGAGCGAGGCTCCAGGACCCTGGATGTAAGGGTACTACAGTTGATCAGACTAATTGATTTAGTCGGGTGAAACCTGACATACAACAGGCCCGTTTTCATTAGCGACCTAGTCATGATTGACTTCCCCCTTAAGCCAATGCATACTATACTCTGAAATGCCGCCTAAGCCAATGGGTAGCCAATCACATAGTAGCGACCTAGTCATGATTGGTTGCCTCCTAAGACCCTGCACCGCACTGCGGAAGTCTGGCAACGCCGCTCCGCAGCCACTCTAGACCGCAGCTCGAAACGATTGCTGCTAATGTTATGAGCTAACTGCAAAAAGGCAACAACAAAACAGTGATTGAACCATGAAAAGAACGTCGTAAACACATTATTTTCTTTTGTTATGTCCTGTATGAGTGTCATATATATTGTGAGTACGTCATTATTGTATTTAATGTATGCCCTAAATCCTGAATAAACAAAACTGAAAAAGGAGAGAAAAAGAAAAAATATATATACATATTTTTCAAATATTTTTTAATATTCGATTAATTAACAATCGATAGAATAATTTCTATGATAATGACTTAAAGCTGAAGAAATAATATGTCAAAATTGTAATGACAGTCAGACAGCCAGCAATGAGTAAAACGCTCCCAAAAATGTTTTATTTTCTGTTTTATTCTCTAGGGGCCACAATCTGCATTCAAAGTTGTTCCTAGAAGCTTTGTCATTGGTCGAAAAAACACCCGGTCGAAATGGAAGTAGACAGGCAAATCGACCAATGACAAAGCTTCTAGGAAAATCTTTGAATGCAGATTGCGGCCCCTAGATGAGTCACAGAGACTTTGTTTGGGAGCTTTTTACCCATTGCTGGCTTTCTGAATACAAAATAAAATAAAAAGGTAATTAAAATGTTGACATATTATGGCTTATAGCAGCTTTAACAGGCCTTACCTGGACGGCGTTCGAAGGACGCCCTCCTTCAGGCGCGCGGCGGCCAGCCTGGGGTCTATGGGCGGCGGGGAGGTGACGGCGGCGGGGGACTGCTGCTGGTGACAGTCTGGCGGCAGAGCGGCGCGGTTCATCTGAGCGTCGGCGATCAGCGGGGGGAGGGGCAGGTTGATGGAGTGCTCCTTTTGACAGCAAATTTTAGTTTAGTCATTGGCTTTGCCCTTTGGAATAAAGCTTAATTTAGTTTTTGTTCCATTTTTGGGTTATTTTTAGTGTTATAGTCTAGTTTTAATCAACTAAATGACGTAATATTCTAGTCGACTAAAATCGATGGTTGATTTTGTCAACTAAAATGTGTTTCGGCGGGCCTCAATGGCGTCGTCATTTGTGATTTTAGAATTTGTTGCATGCTGAAAATAGCTGATCTAGTAGATCGGCTATTTTCAGAGCGCAAGCAAACATAAAATGATTTCTCTTTTAGTTTTCTTGTCCACTAGTCCCTCCCCAGTCTAGTTTTTATTAGTTGACGAAAATGTCAATATATTTAGTCATAGTTTTAGTCATCATAACTCAAGGCCCACTATTTATTCATCATTTGAGACCACGGACCACCATTTGATGAGATTTAGCCTCTCAGACCCAAAACTAAAGAATATTTGGTTGTCGTTGGATAAAATTTTGTCTACGATTCCATGCTTTTGGCAAATGTTGATCAAAATAACAATTCTTACATTCTATAATTGCGTAGACTAAATTAAGTAATGCAGATGTTAAATAATAATTTTACTCTTGAGAGCCCATTTGGTTTCATTTTATGCTCTCAGAAGTTAAGATCTATAAAGGTTCATTTGGTTACCAACTCTCCATTATTTAGATGGGGACCACCTGGAACCCCCTCAAGGACCACTGGTGGTCCCCGCGGACCACTGGTTGAAAACCACTGCGCTAGACCACTGGGAGATGGACTGGTGAGGGTGGATCGCCACACCTACCCTCGTCTCCCAGTACTTCCCGCACGACTTGCCGCACCCAAGCCGTGCGACTCATACGCTGAGTTGGCGGTGCCCGGGATCGAACCCATGAACTTGTGGTCCAAAGGCGAGAGCTCTACCGACTGCGCTACCCTGAGTATACCCGTACACATTTTTTGTGAAGATGAAAATCAACTCTTACCTGCTTGGGCTCCGGCATTGGGATGAGGTCCTCGGGGGCCCACACCACCGTCTGTGCGAACGCCGGCCGCTGCAGCACCACGTCCACCCGGATGTGGCTGAACTGCTTCAGCTGGCAGCGGGGGTCTCGCAGCGCGGCGCCGGGCCTGGCGTCCAGCGGGATGAGGGCCGCCCTGTCCCGGATCTCCCTCTCGCCTTCCTCGTCGTCCTCGCCGCCAGCGGGGGGCTTGTGCTGTTGTTGCCGATAGGAGTTTGGTTCCGTGGGTCTCACCTGTTATTGCAGATCAGGACCATTTATTGTGGATTTTAACCCACTTAAACCCAAACATGGTTTGCTGGTGTCTTTTCCGTTTTCTGCAGTGGTGGAAAGTAACTAAATATTTACTCAACATTGCCTCCGCTCCATTACGGAGCTGTGTGTCCGCATGTCTGTCCCTGTCCCTGTATGTCTGTCCCTGTGTCTGTATGTCTGTCCCTGTGTCTGTATGTCTGTCCCTGTATGTCTGTCCCTGTGTCTGTATGTCTGTCCCTGTCCCTGTATGTCTGTCCCTGTCCCTGTATGTCTGTCCCTGTGTCTGTATGTCTGTCCCTGTGTCTGTATGTCTGTCCCTGTCCCTGTATGTCTGTCCCTGTGTCTGTATGTCTGTCCCTGTGTCTGTATGTCTGTCCCTGTGTCTGTATGTATGTCCAAGCACGGAAAGCTGCACCAGCTAAAGTGGCCAGTAGAGTACAGCACAGAGGAAAGTGGCAGTACAGTGCACTACAATGCAGTTTACAGACCACAGTACAGTACAGTAACTATAACAATAAATGTATAGTTGCACCGCTCACTTCACACAGGTGTGATTATTCTTTTTCTTTTTACTTTACGTATTTCCAGTTTTCAATTATTTTACTTACTATACATCTCAGAGGTAAATATTGTTACTAGTTACTTTGTAGATTTTTATTAGTATTACAAAACATACATTAACTTAATTTTCGGCCATTTGAGATGTGACACATTGTGAGCTTGTAGGTCTGCTATTCTCAAAAGATTATATACTTTTGAGAACTTGAAATGGGAACTTGAAATGGGAAACCCAACCATGAGTATTTTTACTTTATTTTGATGCCAATGCTTTTAAGTACTTTTGTACTTTTACTGTAGTACATTTAAAATTCTGGACTTTTACTATATTTAGTATTTCTATATTGCAGTATAAGTAAAAATTGTGAGTAATTTTTCCACCACTGGTTTTCTGCTATAGTGGGTAAGTATCTACCCTGTTAGAATAGATCGTAGATCTGCTACTATTTACTAGTTTAGAATTTGAACAGTTTGGTTTCCACCTGACAAGAGTACAATAATGCAATGCTAAAAACATAACACAAAATAAAAGCCTTGGTGGCTTGTTTCCATTGTGTATTAAATTCTTCATGAGGCCATCCAAGACATGCAACACGATGTTCATGGGGGGTACCTCTCTGGTGGCAAGCTAGAACAGTGGTTCCCAAAGTGGGGTCTGGGGACCCACAGGGGTCCTTGAGGGAGTTCCAGCAGGTCGCCAGCTAAATGATAGTTTGTAACCAAATGGACCCTTATAGGTCTGTAACTCAGAGAGTGTACAAATGGAACGTTAGGGGGAACACTGGTCCCTAGCACAAAACATTTTCAGAATATATATCAATTTGGGGGGGGGGGGGGAAGTCCATGACACGTAAAGGTTTGAGAACTACTGATTTGGAAGCCATGTTGCAGAATGGTCCTCAATCAGGTTAAGGTGATTCCATCCCTTGTTAAGTCTCACCTTCCTGGGGTCGCGGGCCAGCCGCGGGTCCACGCCGCCGTCCGGCTCCTTCCTCGCGTCGGGGGGCCGCTGGCGGGGGTCCGTCTTCATACGCGGGTCGCTGGGCGGGACCCTGGGCTCCTTCTGCAGCCGAGGGTCTCCCAGGGCGGGGGCCGACGAGGGGGGCTGCTGGGGGGGTTTGGCTTGGGACTGCTTCTGCAGAGATTTGAGGATGGACACGACGCAGCTCCCGTCCTCGTCGTCGCTCGAATACCAGTTTGGAGTTTCGTCTAAAAAAAAAAAGAAAAAGGTTGAGCGCATTGTTGCCCGATTGATTGAATACTTTGAATGAGTTGCAAACTGTTTAACTGTGTTAAATCGTAAATGAACGCCCTTCTTGTTCATGCTACAGTCGCTGCTACTTTTGCTGATTTTGTGTGACGCTGTAGTACAGCGTCACATAAAAGCAGCAAAATCCCACTCTGTCCGATGGAACCGTAAGAGTGAAAAACGTATTAAAAACGTGAATTAAACAATGAAAACATAACTTGTGTAAATCGTTATTGGGAGGGAAGCTGTTCTACAGTCAATTAACTCGTGTTAGGGAGTTAAGACAGGACTTTACTGTGTGTACCTGGTCCTACTCACCTTTGTTAGAACCCATGTCCTCCTTGCCCTCTCCTCCCTGCTGTGGGGGCTGTTGTTGCTGCTGCTGCTGGGTCACGTGTAAGAAGAGAGCCTTCTGAACGGCTGGAGGTAAAGAGTGCATCTGGGACTCGGCACCCATCTGCTGTTGAAGGCTCTGCATGAAGGCCAGACTGGGATCCACTGCATCCAAGAAGAGGAAAAGGATTCCCGATTGAGGAATCATAGTACAGTAGCTCCAGGAAATGAACGTTTATGCACAGGAGTTCTATAACATTTTCTTGCTTTATTTGTTTCCAATTCAGTCATTATGCCAATTCTCTTAATGTGAGGGAGCCGTCAATCAGACCTAGTCTGTGCACGCCCCCCACACAGCCCTGAGAAGAGGTGTAATTGACTGTTTTTTTTTTCTTTTTATCCCACGATTTTGTAACCCATTCTTTCACCCAGTGTCAATTATCTAATAATTGTAATCTAGTGATCGTGGGCTCTACACTCCCTCCGCCAACCTGGGGAGAGCAACGGACTGACCTCATGCTTCCTTCAATGCATGAATGTCCAAGCCGCTTCTTTTCACCTGACAGGGGGAAGTTTCCCCACATGTAGCGCGTGGAAGGAACACGTTATTCCTTTCCCAGCCTGGCTGGCCAGGGGGAGGCAGTTTAGAAACCAGGATTACTGCATGTTTTTTGTAAGGGTACCTACTCTTCTATTGACTATCAATGGGTTCAGAGCAGAGCAACCGACAACACCTGCGTGAGTGTTCAGGACCATTAATAAAATGACACACATGCACTAACCTCCTTGGTTCATGGCCTGGTTTCGGAGGAAACTGCTGAAGAACTCTACGGGGTTTGGACCCAGAGGCGGAAACGGGAAGAGACTCTGCAGCATCTGCAAGTCCGGCGGCATGGGAGGGAAGGGAGGAGGGCTCTGCATGTTCATCTCCATGGGAGGGAAGGGAGGAGGGCTCTGCATGTTCATATCCATGGGAGGGAAGGGAGGAGGGCTCTGCATGTTCATCATGTTGGGCCGGTTGGTGTGGAAGGGCGGGGGGGGCAGTCCCGGCGGAGGTGGGAGAGGAGGGGGCGGCATTGGGAAGCCGTGCGGCGGTGGTGGGTGCTGTTGTCCCATCCCCGGGGGGCTCTGTGGCATGGGTGGGGGGACCGTGGCGGGGTGGTGACCCGCGGGAGCTCCAGGGGAGTCCGGGGGAGGAACGTTAGAGCCTGAAGGAGTCGTAGTGTTTCCGCCCTGCGGGGCGGCATCCTCCGAGCCTCCGCTGTCCCCCTGATACTGGGATCCGCTGTGGAGGAGAGATGAGATGACTTTATGTACTGTATGTGGAGGAGAGATGAGATGACTTTATGTACTGTATGTGGAGGAGAGATGAGATGACTTTATGTACTGTATGTGCGCCCGAAGCAAAACGTCACATCGCGATGTGATGCATTGTGATCTTGTAGATCGGCTATTTTCAAAATAAATGGCCGAAATGTCTATGGGGCTGAAGTGGTTATGTGTGTTACGTAATGATAACCAAAATCTACAAAGTCACTCACTAGTAACTAAGGTTTTCAGATCATTGTAGTAGAGTAAAGGTACAATAATAGTGGAGTAGAAGTAAAAATACTGAAAACTGTAAATACACCAGTAAAAGAACAATACTCTGAAATGTGTACTGAAGCACAACACTCGAGTAGATGTACTATAGTAGTTACTTTCCACCACTGGTCATGACTGGGCAATTAACCGAAAATACACGAAAGCGACATGGACAGCTATACCTCAGAGCAATCTTCTGCGCCAAATCTACAGTAGGCTGAACTTTGATTTCAAACAGAGACGGGATCTTCTTGCCCCCTGTGTCCGCAGTAGGGCTGCCGTGGCCAGGGGTGGGCAGCAGGCCTACGCCAGGCGGGGGCTTTGGTAACGGGGCGATGCCCTGCTTCCTCAGATCCTCCAGCTCCAACTCATCGTCGTGGGCATTATCCTCCTCCGTGTTTATAATCTGGGAGAGTGTGATGATTTTGATTGAAAGGTTATGAATTATGAAGCGACTTTGGAGAGCTATAATCAAAGCTATGGTTGTAGCTCTTGAAAAGAGGAATATAAATGTTGTATTATATTAATATAATTTTGACCTTGCTCATCAAGCAGAAAGAAGTTAAAAGCAGTGGTGGAAGAAGTACTTTACTTAAGCAACAGTAGCAATACCACTAAATAGTAAATACTGTCCTTTAAGTAACACATAACCAAAATTTGCCAAATGTTTTTGAAAATAGCAGATCTACAAGCTCACGGCACATTGAGCGCTTGTAGATCGTCTATTTCAAAATAGCGGTGCCATGTTTGAGATGCTGTGTGGTAGAGGTATTTGTAAAGTATCGAACATGAAAGAGCGGTGCCTAACCACTCAAATGAACAGCTATGTGTGTCTGTCCCTGTGTATGTCTGTCCCTAGTGTGTATGTACGAGTACAGACAGCTACTACACCTAGTAGAGTAGCCTACAGCACAGAGTAAAGTGGCACAGTGCAGTACACCTAAAGTGGCCAGTATAGTACAGCACAGAGTACAGTGCAGTACAGTAAAGAGTAGCACAGTAGAGTACAGTACCGAGTACAGTACAGTACAGTACAGTACAGTACAGTACAGTGTAACCGCTCACAGACCGCCTTTCCACCAGTTGGTTCCCAATGGGAACCGGTTCAGTTCTTTTTGGTTCTTAGTCCATGAGCCAGAGCTCCAAAATTGGTGGGAAAAACTAGACCTATATTAAATTGTTTATAGGATCAATACAAGTAAATTAATACATGCTAACCCTTCCACAATATAGTAGCTTTTTAATATTTTCGATTATATTTTCAGATGAGGGTCCACAGCCAAATAAATACATACAATTATGGGGGTCCATAGTTTGAGAACCACTGACATAGAAACATAGGTTTTTCTGAAAACTGTCAGGATTTAGAAGACATTTGTAGAATCAGGTTCTCAGGTCTTTACAGGTTAAAACTTAAAAGTCATGCAATCCTTGGTTCTTGCCTTATTCAGCAGCTCTTTGGTCACGTCATTCAAGGCATCATGAGAGAACTTGCAGTTTTCTCCCTGGTAACACTTGGCTCCTGTATGAAAGAACTTGCAAGGATATTCATGTGCAAGGAGACGTTAAGGATCCATTATGATTTATGAAGGCATTACTGAATCAGCAGAAAATAGTTCATTTACATAACAACGGATGTTAGTTGATTAGAGCAGCGATTCCCCACCTGTAGGCCGGGTGCCCACTGGAGGGCTGGGAGGATATTGCCAGCAGGCCCCCAAAATTGGCAAAACATTAGATTTTATTGATAACATTATTAAAATCATTTGTGATAAATAGGAACTTAAAGCGGCACTGTGTAGCCTAACTACTATTTAATGAATAAAATGTAATTTTGTCCAATCTGTATGGTAGAGTATTTGACTACTATTCATGAGTTGCCCGAGTTCATTCATTGTAGAACACTTTCGCTGCGCTTCGTGAGTTGCCCGAGTTATGCTTTCATTGTTTAATCCACGTTGTAATCAGTTTTAAATCATACGGCAATCCACTGGACAGAATGGGATATGAGACGCGTTTTGACAAAAAGGTCCGTTGCGCCGGCATGCAGAGGGTTATGGGAAATTGAGTCCCTATTGTTTACAATGGGAAAGCTGCCTAGCAGCGAGTGGCCGCCCTTAAATGGGGGTCCACGGGCTAATTAGTGTCATTTTGGGGGTCCTTGACATGAAAAACCACTGGTGTATAATACGTTTGATAGTTCCATTGATCCAAGCGAGAACACAATCGATTGATTGATTGATCATTAAAATAAATAAATATAAATAAGCATTCTACTGTAGGACAATGCACGTGGCCCACTAGATGGGTGAGCCGTGAACACTTTTGAGATTTTCAAGTGGGCTCTGATCAAGAAAAAAATGTTGGGAACCACTGAACTACAGTATAGAACATTGGTTCTTTTGTGAAAAAGGGCCCTTTTCACAAACACTTTGTTCATCATTTATAGAAGGATATTGTGCATGTAAATGCAATTGTCCCCTTTACTGCAGTATCCTTGGAGGTAGAATTTACACAGTTCCTTTTTCTTATCGGGAACAACCAGGTCATGCTCGAACTTACACTGCTCTCCCTGAAAAGAGTAAAGAGTTACAAGTCAACTGTCAGTGAGAAAAGTATTTTAAGTTGAGCAGGCGTAGACACTAGCGTTGCAACAGTTCATCATATCAATTTAATATATTATAAACAACAATCGATAATGTAGTAAACTATTTGCAGTCAGGTTACTAGTACACAACTTACACCCAAAGGATAAACAGCGTTGATACAAACGTACCTTGATGCATCGACCCTCCAGGAAATATTTGCAGATATATCTGCCGTTGTGTTCCACCGTGTGCTGATTGATGAACTCCTTGCTCATGATTGGTCGTTTCTTTTGGAAACCAGAGGGATTTTTACCTTCCTATGGACAAAAATAATGTGTGAACATTTCTCTCTCACAGCAGAGAAGCTAACACACATTAGCGCTGTGCAGTGGTGTAAAGTAACTAAGTACATTTACTTAAGCACAGAACATAAGTACAATTTTGAGGTATTTGTACTTTACTTGAGTATTTCCAATTTCCAATACTTTTCCTTGTACTCCACTACATATCAGAGACAAATATTGAGACAAACACTGAGACAAAACTCAGAGGCAAATATTGTAGATCTGCCATTTTCAAAAGCTTTTTATACATTTGAAATCTTGAAATGGGACATTATGCATAGTGAATACTTTTGGTACATTTTGATTCCAATACTTTTATACTTTTACTCAAGTACACTTTGAATTCTGGACTTTTACTTGTAACAGAGAGACAGGGATTTAGAGAATGCTGACAGGTATTCAAAAGGCACTCAAATGAGATGTTTAACGTCCTGTAAGAAGACTAGTGTGACTAATCATTAAAAGTGGCTCTTATTTTGATGAGGCAGTTTCTGCACAGAAAGTCCGTTTCACTTAACAAGCTACGATGGATGAGCTGTCAAAGTGCTAGTCGCTAAACCACGTTAGCGACCATGTTTACAATATGAAAACTGTCACTTAGACAATGTAGGTTACACACGCTGGAATTAAACATGGAACCTGCAGGCAGCATTAGGTGAGTAATTAATTGTATGTGTTGGACGTTTGTGGTTGTTCTAGAGATAAACGAACAGGTGCTGCCAGTGGGATGTACTGCTGCTTAACGACGACACTGTTTGTGACTAGGTGTACTAGTGTAGCTTTGCATCAGTTGCATCTGCCCGTGTGAAAGCAGCATAACGTTGTGGCAGGATACGAACGTCTGTACACCCCCCCCCCCCCCCCCCGCTCCCGCTGTGCGCACCAAACTACATGGGCAGGTGCTCCTTTGAGTACTAGCCCAAAATAATAGTGTGCACATCTGTGTATATTGCAGTATTGATACTTTTACTTAAGTAACCACTGGCGCCACTGTCCACCACTGGCGCTGCGACCTAGCACTGAGAGAACAGATGCATGTGGCTTTGCCTACCGGCTTCATCATGCCTCCCTCAGTGGCCTGATCTCCACCTCGGTCTCCCCAGTTCTTACCTGCTTCATCATGCCTCCCTCAGTGGCCTGATCTCCACCTCGGTCTCCCCAGTTCTTACCTGCTTCATCATGCCTCCCTCAGTGGCCTGATCTCCACCTCGGTCTCCCCAGTTCTTACCTGCTTCATCATGCCTCCCTCAGTGGCCTGATCTCCACCTCGGTCTCCCCAGTTCTTACCTGCTTCATCATGCCTCCCTCAGTGGCCTGATCTCCACCTCGACCTCGGCCTCGACCTCCCCAGTTCTTGCCCTTCAGCTTCTTGTTGTTGTTGTTGTTGTTGTTCTTATTGAGCATGCCTCGCCCTCTGCCTGTTCCGTTCCCTCTGCCACGCCCCCTCTGGCCAACTGAAAGAAATATGAAATGTTGAAAAATAGCAGATCTACAAGCTCATTGCACGGTACCAAGTGCCACGCTACAAGCTTGTAGATCTGCTATTTTTGAAAAATCGTGAAAATGTGGGCCAAATCATGAATATACTGTATTATTCTTTCACAGCAAATGTTTTTAACTCATATCTTTGCTTCTAGGGGTCCATGGGACAAACCATTTTTATGCCAAATACACTGGCATACACTGACGTAAAATTTTTTGTAGAATCAGGTCCTCATGTCTTAATGAGTTATAAAGAAGCCGTCAACAGTGTTGACGGCTAATCGGAAACAGGTGAAATTCGAGGACAAAAGATTCGTACATTGCTTGTGTTGTCCCCTCATGTTACCCCTCTTGGCATGGCGCCCCCTGCTGTTGGCGTGACCAACGGAGTCTTTGGCGTGCTGATAGTCGGACATGTCGTCCGTGTAGTCGCCGTCCTCCTCCTCTTCGTAGTCGTACTTGTCATCACTGTAGTCGCTGTACTTGTCGAAGTCGCTGCTCTTGTGCTGCGGCGACTTCTGCGAGTTGCCGTGGCCCGTCTTCGAATCGCGTCCGTGCTGGACACACAAAACATCATAAGGCTCAATGTAGCCAGCCTTCATCTGCCTTTGTAATGCATATTGCCCCAGGCAGGCAGATGTCCCTCAACAGGGACATCTGCTGGCAAATTCCTATTGTGGACTCTTACATCACTGTCCACTGCAGGAAAATCAGAGCACTTGTTTGAGCCAGAAAACCCCAGACCACAGAAAAACGAATGAATTTCTGTTTTTTTGGGTGCAATTGAGCTTAGAAAACCTAAAATAAATAAGAAAAATTACATGATCCCTTTAAGTAAATGTACTTTCCACTACTGGATTTACACTCCTGTCCTGTGCACAACGGTGTCGCTTGCTGAAAATAGCCCAACTAAAACTATACAACTATACAAATAAAGTTTATTATTAAAAGGGCAGGATGACCACCTCTAACCACTGCAAGTGTGTTGGCAATGTATTAACATACTCTAACAACCAACCACCAGTGTCGGTCTGTGGGACATGCACCACCAGTCCTCGAGAAGGTGGCCGGGAATTCCAACTTCTGTGTTTTGGTACAATTCATGCACAACCACCACGTGACAAACTGTACTGTAGGTCTCTGCAAAAACCATTTTAGGGCTGAGGAGCTCACCTGAGAGGTCTGGCCATCAGGCTCTCGGTTGGAGGCCTGGCTCTTCCTGGGTTTCGGCCTCTCGTCCCAGTCATCGTCAGAGTCATAGCTGTCAGAACTAGAGGTGCTGGAGGGGGAGTGGTGCTGAGGAGAGGAAAACACCACGTGTCTGTATATGTAAATATATATTGTATGTTCTATAATGTGCATTTTCTATCCATTCTTCTCCTTGATTTACTATTTACTACCCCCTCCTTTCTTTCTTTCTTTCTTTCTTTCTTTTTTTTCATTATTTTCTTTACTCTGATGTTGCTTCGGTCTCTCTGGGGAGACGATGTGAATTTTGTATTGTGAACACAAAAACAATAAGTTGTAACAACAAAACACTTGAAATTTGGCATTCTGCATGAGTACTTTCTACTTTTGGTACATTAAATACATTTTGATGCCAATACTTTTGTACTTTTACTCAAGTACATTTTAAATTCAAGACTTTTACTTACTTACTATATAAGTAAGAGTATTTATTTATTGCACAAAATGTGAGTACTTTTTCCACCACTGGTAAATTGATAGCCCTATACAGAAAACTTGCTAAAGGTCAGGGTGATGAGATGAGATCATGAGAGAGTGGTCGTAGTGTGTTTTATTATGGGTAGTGACTGTGAGTTCTTACCCGTCTCCTCCTTTTGGACCGTCTCTTTTCTCGGGTCTTTTTAGATCTTTTCCTTGAGTGTCTGTGAATCTTGTCTTCTTTCTCTTTGCCTTTCTCCTTCTCTCTGTCCTTTTTTTCATCCTCTTCATTCACCTCCTTGCTTTCTTTATTTTCTTCTTCAATTCCGATCCCTTCGTCATCTATTTCCCCATCTTCCAATTCACCATCCTCTCTTTAAAAAGAAGCATACCGTCAGTATAAACTAAAGCCAGATTTATTAGTCATCTCAGTAGAAATTGATGCTGTTTGAATTGGTTATTTTCTTAAGAGATCACTCTACCGATTACTTTTTAGATTCATCGAATATTCGAGAAGCATATTATATATATATTTTTTTTTCTATATCAACAAATCAACAAAAATAAATCAATTTGGTTTTTTTTTCATATTGTTTTGTATGTAACATTTCCCATGAATCCTGGCCATCATTAATGTCAGTCACATTCCTTTGGCTTTGGTCAAGTTGAAGGTCAAATCTAATGTGGTTTTGGTGAAATTAGGACACACTGGCCCATGGGAAAAGCTGAGCCTTGCATGACTGAACGTTCTGTATGTTCCCTGTCCCAGACAGGGATCTGTTCTCATTATCTGCATATGTATTAAATGATAAGGTGAACATATTGTCACTGTTGGGCAGAAATCTCAGATTTTTTTTTTCTGTAAATGAATGCCCTACTTCATCATAACTAGTGTGTCACACAAATGTATCAATAATAGCTGATCTACAAGCTCTTCTGAGCGCGTTGTGCAGCTTGTGTGCTGTTTTTACTACTTTTGTGTGATACTCTTTTACGACGAAGTAGGACATTAATTTATGGAAGAAGTAAAAACATAAAAAGTTGATCAAAAATATTCAGATACAAGGGTTCTGCCTGACAATGATATGTTTAAAATAAGGGACACACTTTTTTCCCCCACTTTAAAATAAGTGTTAAATATAGTCTGATAGTAATCATTGCTATATTGCTACAAATCATTGCTCAGTTAGGGCCGATTCATACTCCTATTTTAGAGCCGAATAAAAGTTGGTTCGGCTCTGTAGAGCCTACAATGTGACGTCATTTGAGGTTCGGGGGGACGGGTACCGTCCTAAAGTCGTCTCTTCGGTGCTACTGAAAATTTCTGACGAGCCAAAATCATTTCGGCACTACAGAGCCGAAACAGCTGTAAAATAGGAGTATGAATCGGCCCTAACAGGTGTCTCTCCAGCTCTTTACAGAAAATGCATTTTCAGGAGAGTGAACTCATGCAAGATAGAGCAAGTGAAATTGGAAGTGATGACACTTTGAATTGGAACAATATACATTTCAAGCTGATTAATGGTTACTCTCTTCGGATTGGTTGAACCTGTGCAAGCCATCTTAAAATGTATGTTCTGTTTATCAAAGAGCTGGCGAGATGGGGGGGGAGTGGGACCCCTGTTATTGAACAAGCACTCTAAAGAAATGAATACCATCACAATATAGTGCTTTAAACATATAGCTTACCCTACCTTTAACCGGTCCTTTATCATTTAGTAAAGGTAGAGATAATCAGAACAGATCCCTGTCTGGGTCTAAAACATACAGAACTTTCAGTCATGCAAGGCTCAGCTTTTCCCCATGGGTCAGTGTGTCCTAATTTCACCAAAACCACATTAGATTTGACCTTCAACTTGACCAAGGCTTGGCCAGTCTCAGACTTGGCCAGGGAATGGATTAAATGGGGTTTGAGTCAAGTGTGTCTCAGATTATCTTCAATACAAATACAAAGATCACAATGAAATCTATTTTTGTGCTAAATGACACATTTACATAGCATAGTACTTATTAATGAATTAACTGGCATTATAGGTGTACTGTAAAGTACAAATGTACTTTATTCAAAACGCACTGTAATGTTGAAACTCTATTAATAATGGCCATGTGAGTTCTATAGTGCAGTGGTTTTCAACCTTTTTCATATTAAGGCCCATTATACATTCATCACTTGAGCCACGGACCACCATTTGATGAGATTTAGCCTCTCAGAACCAAAAATAAAGAATATTTTGTTGTTGTTGGATAAGATTTTGTCCACATGCCATGCTGTATTGATGTCGGTACCATTAGGAGAGCTAACGGGAAACGTGTTGATCAAAATAACAATTATTCTGCATTGTATAATTTTGTAGACATCTTGTAAATAAAAAAATGCAGATGTTTAACAATAATTTAACTCTTGAGAGCGTCAAATTAAACCAAATGGACCCGTAAAGTTAAAGATCTATAAGGGTTCATTTGGTTACGAACTCTCCATCATTTAGCTGGGGACCACCTGGTACCCCTCAAGGACCACTGGTTGAAAACCACTGCTATAGTGCATCTCTTGGACCATGCATGTTATAGCCCTAACTAAACATGTACTTTGTGTTCTCAGATACTAGAAACTGTGCATTGGTAACAAATAGTCTCTTCTGCTATAGAGATGGCTATGAGCTCACACTGAGAGAGAGTAGAAATATGGCAGGGCTGGAAGAAACTCACTTTGTTTGAAATATACGACAACAAAAGATGCAGCAAGCATAATGGGTGCTGACTTCTTGATTGAAATAGCTGATGGACTTAGGTTATTACTTAATTGTTGTGTGACAGGTTTAAAACATGGGTTGATGAGGAGGTATGGTCAAGAAATGTCTTCCTTGTACAACAGTTTTGTTTCAAATGGATGAAATCACGATTGCTGTAAGCTACTGTAAATGGCCAATTAAGAGCATGCTAGACAGGAGTCGTGTCCAAATAGTTCATGCACATCTTTTCTTGATATGAGCACTGTGCCTACGGTGATGTATCTGCATTCTTTGTAAAATGTAATGGCAGCTATACTGTTGAGAAAACTGAAAGGTAACAAACACCATAGGAGAGAATGTCCTCCCATTATCCCATAAATTCTCTGATCCGTTGCTCAGAGACAAATTTGCCATCATCACTTCTGACACCAATGCACTATCCCGTTGATTCTTAAACTATGTGTGTCGTTTTTGTCCCCCAAGGACCTCCAGTTTATGTATTAGGATTTATAGGATTTGCACGTTTGTGTCCGAGTGTACAAGAGTAATTTGGACCGTTACACTCTAGGAGTTTACCGATCTCTAAGGGTCAATTTGGTTCCCAAGAATCCCAACAATCAGTCCCCAGTTTAGCTGGGGACCCCCTGAACCCCATCAACATCCCCTGGGGGACCCCAGGCCCCATATTGAGAACCACTGCAATATCCAATGGCAGTCAGAAAAAAAAACTGATTTTCAAGTCAAACATTATACACTGAATTTAGGAAATGGCCTCCATCCATAAAATGTGTCATGTCAGTTAACATGTATAGCCTACACTTTTACATGATCATGGGGGAAAAGTAATAATAACAAGCCAAGATAATCAGTAACATACCCCTCTGAGAGGTAAATAACGTGGTGTTATATTGACACATGGCTTGGAGTTGGCGGGCTTCTTGAAGCTTAGCCAAAAGCCACTCATAACATAATCATAATCCTGCAGAAAACACTACCGCGAGATTGCCGCTAGGGGGTGTCAAAGTGCGAGGATGGGCGTGGCATACTACAAAAAAAAGGGAAAAAACAACATTAAATATTTGCATAGCCTCCTGCAGGTGGCAACAATGATGGATAATCCCAGTTCACAATAACACAATGATGGAAGTCTAGCGACACGTATGTGGCATGGACATGATCATGAAAAAACATGGTGAGCATGGTGAACTGCACCGAAAAAGGCATGCAAAAAAAAGAAGTGTGGGGGGAAAAAAATAAATCCTGCTGGAATTAAGTGTCTGCCCTGTAATGATAAAATAAATAAAACAAACAAGCATGTAGAAGACCCACAGCACCGGAATTCACGCACAGATGACGAGCGTAATATATATTAAGAAGTGCATAAGATTTGTTACTCGACCTTTCTTCCCCTGCAAGCTCAGAGTCTGTCATGTTTTTGTCAAGAACAGGGGCTGTAGTAGTAGTAGTAGGGGGACTGGAAACAACAAGGCTCACAGTAGCCATCCTTGTTCGCCTGTGTCGGTAAACAAGAGTGAATGACTCAATTCACTCGAAAGGAGACGTTGTTTTGGCTGTTGTTGTTGTTGTGAGAGAGAGAGATGCTGCAAAGATGTTCAGTCACAGACTGGAAATGGAAAAAACTCACGGTTGTTACCATGTCTCGACACAGAGAGACGAGTAAAACATTCTCCTCTTTACCATGTCAGACAACAGAGAGACGTTTTTTTTGTTTAACTCAAGTGTTCACACAGCTTGAACGCCCCGCTTTGCCATTTAAATGTCCGGTCGGTAGACAGTAGTCAGCGGCCATGGTGAGCTAGAGGAGACGGAGGGAGAGACACACACAAATGGAACCATCATGGTCGTTGGTTTCAGCATCTTCCCAGTGTTTCTCAACACAGACATCATTCTCAAAATGGCTTCTGGAGCGAGAGAGAGGGCTTGTATGTGGAACATTCCTGGCTAATGCACTCCGTCCGCGCATTATAATAACCCTAAAAATCTATATGCCCCGTCGCCGGGCGACGGTGTCGCGCGCCCGGGCAAAAAGCTAGACCTACAAGCTCACGACGCGTCGCTGGCGCTACGTGCCGTGGGCTTGTAGGTCGGGTGTTTTCGGGCGCGCGATACCGTCGTGCGACGACATATGGAAGCGGGGCTTAAATTCCCCACCCTATCAGGATCCATCTAACTTGGACTGGGACGGAGCCTCGCCCGGCGATTGGTCCAGTGTGGTGTCTGGTTCCTCCCAGAAGCCTGTGTCCTATTGGCTCAAAGATATGCCATTTATTTTTCAGCAGCTAAAGGCGCTCATATTTATTATAGAATATACACATTATTATTCTAATACTTTATAGTAAAAGGTGCATAACATTATTGAGAAATCCATTATGTACACAGTTATACAACATCACGCTGCAAAAAAATATAATAATATAATAATATATGTATGTCTGTCTGTCTGTCTGTCTGTCTGTCTGTCTGTCTGTCTGTACACACACACACGCACGCACGCACACGCGCGCACACACACACACACACACACACACACACACACACACACACACACACACACACACACACACACACACACACACACACACACACACACTCATCACGTACGGTAGGTCAGTATGCGCCGCGGAATGAAGGTCACACGCCTGTAGTAAAAAGTAATCAATACTGATCTCCGCCGCTAGATGTCACTACAGCTCCACAAACCAAGACAGAAGAGAACAGTGACTATCCGTAGTTAATAGGCTAGTTTACGCGGCAGAAGCCTATTAAATATTACATTTATTTAATAATTTGATCACCACCGGATGAGATCCTTGCGTAACAGATGTATAGGGCAGTACAGTAGGCGAGGAGACATATAGCTATTTATGTTAGATAAATAATAGGCCTAGTAGGCCTACTATGCTTGCGAAAATATATACGATTATTTGCTAAATTGAGTCGATTTAATTCAAAATTGTATCCAAAATCGCTTCGAATACGCTGGGTGGCTGGGTCTGAAAGAGGACTCCAAGGGAATAGGCTAATAGTTTAATTTATTCTTGTTGAACTGGTGGGAGGGATTTTAAATGGTGGCTTCTATGGGGTCTTGTTGTCCAACCCCCAGCGCTCAGACAGGGGGACGTGCATCTCTACCACACTGACTGACCCACCTGAGGAGCATCCTCTCTCCACTCTGCAGTCTGACTATAGATATCGGACTCAGGACATACAGTTGTTGTTGTTGGTGTTGGACTACTGCTCTTTTGGGAAAGAAAAAACAGTCTCCACGTTATAACCGAACTTTCGTCTTCCAGACATGGCACTGTCACTTCAACAAAGCTGTTTACTTTTGCTGTATTTGGGAATTATACAGAATTGTCATGGAGTGCAGGTTAGTAGGTTAATTTGAGCAACCACGACTAATAACAACTAAACTAATCATATGTGAGCGTTTCTATTGTAACCTTAATTAGATCTTCCAAACTTATTTCTACTTCTATGCTATTAGGTTTGGGACTTTTATATGTGCATGCAATTACTGTGAATGCCTGGTACAGCATCTCGTTTTGGAAGATTATCCCGTTTCTATCCTTCCAACACAATAATTAATGTAGACTGCTGCAGTCACAATCACAAATCAATTGATTTTGGCATTTATTTCAGAGTTAAGTTATGTTTAATATGATCCTCACGTTGTCATGGTCAGTACAATTTCACATGATGCCTTGTTTTTTTCCCTGTTTTCCACCCTTTACCTTCTCTATTTTCAAAAGTTTATTACCGGTATTCTTTTTTTGCTCTTGATCTAAATGTGTTGACCATTGTTTTTGACAGGTGGACTGGAGAAATTTGGAACATTGGCTAATCGAGCCCCATTTGCTCTTAGTCTTAAGTAACTACGCATGGCTATTTTGAATACAAAGCCTGTCCATTCAGGATTTGTTTTTTAATCCGAGGAGGCAGTGCCTTCCCACTGCCATGCAAAATATACACAGGACCAGTGGGCCACTCACATTTTTGACTTCAGTAAAAGTATAGGCATACCACAATGTAGAAGTACAGGTAAAAGTAATTTTAACATTTTACTTGCGTAAAAACACCAAAAAATGTTAACATAAAAATCTGCTTAAAGGACCACTTCACCACTTTTCAACCTACCTTCATATAATTGGTCCTGACTCCTCACTAATGTTCATGATAAAATGCCACAATTGTCACAACGGCTGTGGGCAGTTCAGAAACCCATCCACGAGTGACATCATCGATGGAAGCATATATTAACTGCAGGCTTTCTATTACTTCTACACTTGTGTGAAGTGAGGGGCGCTCTTGTCATCGTACAAATTTACGTCATATTTGGTAGACATTTGACCTAATTTCTCCTTTATTTGTCAATGGCAAATATGAGACGTGTGGGGACAAGATTTGGACATTTGACCTAATTTCTCCTTTCATTGTCAATGGCAAATATTGAGACGTGTGGGGACAAAAGCTGTATATAGGAGGGGCCCTCAAACAAGGCCTACCATCATGCAGGATGTCCCAGATTTCCTGCATTTCTTTCAAAAGTTTTCCAAATGTGAAAAATATAAAAAAAAAAAAAATCAAATAACAATATATAAAAAATAGCAGTTCTACAAACTCACACACGTGACCTGTTGTGAGCTATAGATCGTTAGGGCCGATTCATACTCCTACTTTACCACTGTTTCGGAGCTGTAGTGCCGAAATTTTCAGTAGCACCGAAGAGTCGACTTTAGGACGGTACCCGCCCCCCCGAACCTCAAATGACGTCACATTGTAGGCTCTACAGAGCCGAACCGACTTTTATTCGGCTCTAAAATAGGAGTATGAATCGGCCCTTAGCCTGAACTAACGTGTTAGGTTTCTGGTCGAGGGGCGGGTCGCAGCTGAGATTTGCGCACGCCCTGATTGGTTCACTGATCTGTCCGTCAGCCCTGGTCCCTCCTCTCCCCCCTAGTGCAGCACTACGTCACATCATTTGGAGTGATGCCCACCCGGAAGGGTTGACTCCCACTTCTAGACCAGAGCGGCCAATGCGTTTCCCCAGGCTTTCAATTTTTGCTCAAGTAATTGGTTAATGTATGTTTTGCCATACTAATTTACAAAGTAACATTTTGAGAAATTACAAGTAACTAGAAAATACTGTTCCAGAAGAAACAGTGTGGGCTCGAGTAGCTAAGTACAATGTGATGATGATGTATGATGATGATGATGTACTTTTGACCCACATGATGTCACAGGGGGAAGAATAATAAATACTATATTTATCAAATTACTATCGTCTGGTTGCCCTTAGGGAAACAACATTAACTAGTAGGCCTATCTAAACAGAAACAGGAAGATGCCAAATAGTAAAAAGTAAAAAATGTACTTAATTTACTTCCCACCACTGAAGAGGACCAGTGTAGTGGACTGAGGCCTGGCTGACATCTGCCAGACAGCTTTTGTCCAGCTGTGTCTGCCACTGGAGAACAGTGAAAGGGGGTGGAGAGATAACATCTCACATGCCAGTGCCACAAGGTTTGCAAGAGAAAGTGGCTGGTGACATTTCCAGTGACAGGGGTTCCCAAACTTTTCAGTTCAAGAGCCAAAAGATACATTTGGTGGTGTCAACCCCGGGAGTTCCCGTGACCAAAAGTTACAAAAATATGAAGCCCTTTTTCAAAAATAGTGAAAATAGCCACAAGTTAACAATGCATCGCTATTTGTTAAATGTTTGGAAATGTATAAAGAATATTTTGATTTTTTTAGACGGACCCCACCATTTGGGGACGGAGGTTTTTAATGACAAGGGTACACTGAAGGAAAATCTGTTTTGTAACCATAGTGACGGTTTCTTTCTAGTGGTCATTACATCACCCTCCACAGCTGCATTTTATGTCGACTGTTTTACCTTCCATGTTTCATATTTTTATGACTTGAGCTTCAACACACGCTGTGAGTAGTAATGGGTTCTTTGGTCCTCGCTTGTTTTCTTACTGGTGACTCATTAGTGCTTTGCAGAGAGGCTCTTTTAACTATTTGCTGTACAAACAAGGCTCCAGACTTCCCAAAACAAACTGGTCAGGCTACTACTTGGCCTCACGCCCCGAACCCACCTCACCCCTGCCCATTTTGACAGGCTGGAATGGCTTAGGGTTGACGACAGAGTACAGCTTCTTGCAATGGTTCTGGTCCCCCTTTTCCCCTTACTGTATATGTCTTTTCCCCTTCTTATATGATGATTTCCTGTTTGTTTTATATTGAAGTGTATATTTGTACGTCTCTAAATGTTCTGATGAATTGAAAATGGTGGACCCTGTTGTAAACAGGTGTAATGCTTTATGGAGTCGTCCACACAGTAAAATGTATTGAGTTGTGCTTTCGTTTGAAATGCAAATAAATACTTCAATCAATCAATCTAACCCGTCATCCATAGAACTGCATGGACAAGCACCAGGTTACCGGCGTCCTCCGTCAAATGGAGAAGTTCCTGAAAGGCCAAGAGATGAGATTCACAGAGGGTCTGCGCATCATGAAGTCAAAGCTGGCAGCGCTGCAGAACTCCGTCTCAAAGCTGCCACAAGCCGACCAGTCAGCTGGTGAGAAATCTATAAGAATGACACTGTATGCATCGTCAGCATCATGATTATCACATTCATGGTCATCTCATCAAAAGCTTTCTTTTAATCTAAGAATAATTTACTCCAATAGTCCAATACATGTAGTTTTTCAAAGGGGCACTTGACCCATTTTCAACCCTTCACGGTCCTCCTCCTCACCAATGCTCATTATAGGGTGGGCGGGCGGACATTGAGTTTGAAGTCGGTCAGTCCCATATGGCCATAGAGCACCGACGTCCTGACGTCACTCGCTCATCCCCTGGTTTGCGGAAGGTTTTTTTCCTCTATGGAGAATAACATTGAGTGATCTTAAAATCGTCCAAAAATAAACAAACTGTCTCGGCGATATTGTCGAAAGGTGTCTCTGTATCGTTTACGACAGTCAGTTACTCATATTTGATACAGTCAGTTACTCATATTTGATACAGTCTGTTTCACTTGAAAATTTAACTAATTTGGCAGCAGTAACATTAGCATTTTCTCGCAGTCAGTTGATTCTTCATATCCATATGAGAGAAACGGCCGGGATGATTTGTTTATTTTTCAAACACAGTTCTTATAATGATGCAATCTAAGATCCCCATATGGGGATTATAATACAAATAAAAAAGTACATGAACCCTGGGAACAGCGCCCTCTGCCGATATTGACGTCAGTCTTCGGTGCTCTATAGTGGTTCGAATCTATGGTTCTGTACAACCGCCGTTCGGACAGTTTGTGAGATACGTGAAGAGACACGCAAGCACATTTATAGTAGGATTATTGCATCATTTAAAGTGGCAAAAAGTTCAAGGCAAGCCAAAACCAAACATGTAGAGTAATTCATTCGAGGCACTGTGAATATAAGCACGGAAATTGGAATGTATACTAAATTCCAAAGTAATTTCTTAAAATGAACCGTAGCATAACATTTTTGACTGTTCCTTGCTACAGTTCTTCCCTCACAACAAATGACCAGTTCACTGCTGGACTGAACCAAGCATTCTGGACTGTTGTTTCCCATGAAGTTTCTGCAGCTCAGTGACACGTGCATGTCCTCAGGCACATCATGCCACAGGATGCAGGAAGACTTAAGCCTCATTTATACGTTGTCATACGACGGTGTTGCATGTCAAAAATAGCAGATGTACAAGCTCACAATGCGTGAATGTGTTGCGTGCACGACGGTTGTTAGCTTGTATGTTGGTATCTGTTATTTTCGGCACATGACGCAGAGATAATTCTGACTTTATTTCACTTGTGACCAGTTGTGGAAAGTAACTATAGGTACATTCACTCAAGTACTGTAGCCTACAGTAATTTTGAGGTACTTTACTTGAGTATATTTTCAATACTGTAGGCCTATTGCTCTACAGTGTACATTACATGTCAGAGCTAAAGGTTACACTTTTTACTCCACTACATTTATTTGACAGCTATTATTACAAGTTACTTTGTATATTATTATTACAAAACATACATTAACCACTTAAGGCCTATTTTGAAATTCAGCTATTCGAAAATAGCAGAAGTTCACGAATCACAACGCATTTTTCTATTTCATTTTTTTTATAAATGAATACAGAATTTGTTTAAAATCTGACTATTTCATCACGTTATTTCACATCGTTGCTGTCAGACAGAAATCTCCTATATATCTCCGTGTTTCAGATTTTTCCTCATCCTACAAGAGTGTCACAAAAGTAAAAAAACAAAAAAAGCTCACAACGCGTCTTGTACTGAACATTGTTTTTCACTATTTTAAAATGTTCTTAAAATAATAATAATAATACATACAAGGTTGTGACAAAGCTCCATCTCCCCCACAGCTCCCACCGGCTGCCCGACCCTGGAAGCTCCTACACACGGACGCAAGTTTGGATCCAAGTACTTTGTGGGTCACGAGGTCCATTTCACCTGTTCCCAGGTAAGACCTGCAACTATCCATTATTTTATTAGCAACTATTCTATCCATTGTTTTTTCTTATATATTTTTTTCAATTAATCAAATTATCGAAATTTTTATTTTATACAAATCCTTTCTTTATTTTTTTATTTAGAGCCTCACAACCTAATAGCGGCTAATGTTATGACCTAACAATCAGTCATTGGACCCACCAAAGCACGTCGGAAACGAACGCAAACAACGGCCGCGAGGTTGTCATAGAGAAACAAAAATAATAACAAATAATAGGGAAAAAATAAATACAAAAATGGGGGGACAGACGCACAACGGTGACAGACAGCGCTTGTTTCACCTGACAGTTAATGACGTGTCATTCTTGTTTTTTATAATCGATTATATGGATAAAGTGTTGCACTGCTGTTCCCAGGGCTACCACCTCGCCGGCCCGGGGTCGCGTGTCTGCCAGGAGAATGGAAGCTGGAGCGGGGTCAACGCCGTCTGCAAAGGTGACGTCAGTGTGTGTCAAAAGCTTCCCGAGCCTCGTAAAAACGCCGGGACTGTAAAGTGGGCCAATGTAATCATCAGGACCTAACACCTAGCAATTTAACAACTGTATCGTTTTGCCCAAATCGCAGTTGTAAAATATATATTATGTCGTAAATCTTCACGCTTAAGTATCGAGTAACTCAGTAGTTCTCAAAGTGCGGTCCGGTGCACCTCCAGGGGTCCTTGAGTGGGTTCAAGGGGAACCAAATGGACAAAAATGGTTCCATAACTTAAAGGAGCATTCAGTGATTTGGGTGATTTGGGGAAAAAAACGGTCCTCCCCGGTATACAAGATGTGCACATGCACATGCTCTACAGTGGGGGGACATGCAACAGGCCAACAGCACGCACACCAAGGCCCTCCTCCGCTCGATCATGATTGAAGGAAGGCCCCTCTCTATCCTGATTGGATGAAGGATTGGCCACCTAGCCAAAAACAAAACCTAAGCTTTTTTGACCCCAAGGGAGAACAGGGGACAGGGAGGAACTCCTTATATGGTCAGCACACTATAGTAGGAAGGATTATCACAATACCTTTTAATGGTTCTCAAAGGACCCCTGCTGGGGCCACAAAGTTAGACATCCAAAACTCGGAGAATGGAACCAAAATTAACGGACCGGTCCATTTGGTTCTAACTGCATCAATTGCGCTACAACACTAGGGGGTCCGTGAAATGTACCACTGGTGTAACCGAACGGGGACTGTTTGTGTGTATTTGTACATTTTGAGGAAGGAGAGAAACGTCTCAACCTCTATTGTGATTCTCTCATATAGAATCAAGAATTTCGAACCCCCTCCACCTCCCCACCGCAGTCTGTATCCATTGCCACTTCCCAGTGAATCAGTGGAATGCCTTGTGGCTCATAGCATGCTATGTCTGCCACATTATTCAGTCTGTTGGGGGTAAAAAAGAAGGAAAAAAAATCCCCATACCCCATTCAGGGTGACCTTGGGCGGGGCGGCCGAACGTTGAATGCGGGGTTGAAAGAGGCAGCATCCCGTGAGCCCGGAGGAGGAGGGGGGGTGGGAGCTCTCCTCCTCCCCGCACAAAACAGATAAGACAGGCAAAGAAAAGAGCCATTATTTAGTGGAGACTGGGGGCTCCGAGCACACACTGAATGAAGGCCTCGTTAAAATGGCATTAAATGTCTCCAGAACACAGCAAAACACCTGTACCGCATTCCACTGTGGGGTACCTCCCCCCTTCTGTTTCCATTCCTATACTGTAAAAGAACCAGTAGCGGACAGTAACAAAGCAAAACATTTGCTTGAGTACTTATAATGTATTAAGTACATTTTTGAGCGTCTGTGCTTTACTTGAGTGTTTATTTTATGCTTATGACTTTGACTCAACTACAGTATGTACATTTCAAAGACTATTGTACTTTTTACTTTTAAAAAAAAAAATTGCAAAATAACAATAGGCCTACAGCAACGCATTGATTTAAAAAATAAATGTACCTTAGTTCTAATTCATACTTTTGAATACTGCAGTATTCTTTTTTTTAAAGCAAGTAGGCTACTCCAGCAAGTACCCAAGCACAAATTTGACTGAGCAACTTTCACTTGCAGTTCTATTGCCTCTGGGTACTGGGGCTGCTGGGTACTTTGTCCATGCACTGTAAAATAAGCGGGCCTCGGCTGATTATGTTTCCTGGGCTGTTTGACGGGAGGGCTTCCACTGGACAGGGGGTTAGGTCCACACACTATGCCCAGACCCATGGTCCCATAGCACGCAAGTATGCTAAGCATGCTATTGATAGCGCCTTCAGCCTTCGCAGCTGGCGTGCCTCCAGACATTGTGGCACGCTCGCTTGTGCATCTACTCAAGTACAAGCTTGGGGTAAATTTACTTTACCATACGTGTTTCAATTTCCAGCTTTGGTCACAAGTTACTTTGCTGTATTATTACAAAACATAGATAAACCACTTTAGTCCTATTTTAGTCCTTCAGCTGTTTGAAAATAGACAATTTAACAAGCTTGAAAAGAGCTTGTACTTTTACTTTGGCAATTTAACTATATTTCGACACAATACTTTTGAACTTAGCTCAAGTCACATTTTACAGATCTTACTAAGGTAAGAGCTGACTACATCTTCCACCAACACTGGCCTCCTCCATGACATTCCAAGTGGCTTTAAAATGTGTGCAAGTTTGTTGACTTTGGTGTTTGAAGAGGGCCAGAAAAAGCAGCCAACCTGCACAGTATTATCTCTGTTCGGGTGCTTCAAGTCTATCCTGATAGCTCTAAATGTAGCCGTTGCTTGAAAAGCGTGATTGATACAGAGTGGAAAACATCGATGTCAAAGAAAGCCTAAAAATATCCAGGAGAACCAAGTGGGCCTTTTTTTGTACGTGTTGTGCTCATGTTAGGGAGCCCTAGAGCTAGCAAAACAAACAGTGGAGCAGTGTTGATTTCGTCAACTAACTAATACTATGACGAAAAATGTTTGTCGACTACCTTTTTTCACTGACGAGAACTAAATGGAAACTAAATAAATGAAAACTATATGACTGATGGCTAAAACTAACACTAAATATTGACAATTTCGTCAACAAATAAAAACTATAGTGTTAGGAAGGGACTAGTGGACAAGAGATCCAGTATAAGTAAAAGACACAAGTCATTTTACACTTTGTTGGCAGTGTTGAATGCTGAAAATAGCGAAATTTGAATCCTGAATAGTAAATCTTTGGACTTATGAGGGTTCCACCCGACATAGACGATATACAGTGGCCTCAGAGCCGTGGCCTCTGGCATTGGAGTTGAGCAGGGGCAGCGCTCAACTCCCTCAGTCATCACTTTTTACACGTCTAGCACGCTCTTAGTACTGGCTATAAAAACAATGGTCATGAGGCGAGCACGGCTATTTGTCCGTTTTGATTCCTGCAGCTTAACAGACTAAACAAGTTTAGGGCAGGCACACAGGAATGTCTCTCTGGGATCTACAGCAGCTTCTAGTCCGTCTTATGTTGGGTTTCAGCACGTCGGCATCTCCATTTAACCAATTAGGCCTTATTTTATACTTCAGTCATATGACGGTTTCACGCGATAATAGCCAAGCTACGCATCTGCGATATGACGGATTCTGAGCCTGTTGATCGGCTATATTTTAGCTATTTTTTAAAATGTTTTGAACATTTTGGAAAATCTTCATCTATTATTATGACACGGCCAAAATAGGGAGTCCAGGTTGTAAGTGTAAATGTACTGTATACACTACACCTCTTTCCTGAACCAAGGCTTTGACAGCAGGCAATCAGATGTTTCCATAGTTAAAATGGTGCAGAAGAGTGGGGGTGATTTATATTGTAATGACCATCCATCTTTGCTGGGGAAGCAAAGGGCCTCTAGACATACTGAGGTGTCTTCAACCTGCTATTATGGTCATCATTTTACTGTTGCTCCATACTGTCCACCTCATTGAAGGTATTTGCACTAAAACAGTGAATTCCCACATGTTTGGGGTGGAAAGTGGAAACTACAGCATATTTTGTAAAATAGCATGAGTGAGGGTTTTAGTGTGAGAACTTGAGAAGTATTTCTAAAAACGTTAAGAATTTTAAAAGGGCCTTGGGTGGAGGTGTTGACAGCTAAAGACTTCACAGCCCCTGATTCTGGCCATGAAAAGAACCTCAAGTTGACCTTCCAAGTAATACATCAGCTACCATTGGTGTAAATTTCCTTTCCTCCAATGGTTCTCAAACACTTTTCTATAATTTCACGGACCACCATCAGTCTGTGAGTGCACTGTCTGTACAGACGTACTCAGGTAAAGTGAAAGTACCTCAAAATTGTACTGAAGTACAGTACTTAATTAAAGGTAGGGTAAGTGGTTTTCTTTGGTTAAAATAAGTGTTAAAATGCTCTATATTGTGCTAGTACTCATTGCTATAGAGTGTTTGTTCAGTAACAGGAGTGTCCATGTCTGTCCAGCTTTTTATTAAACAGAAAATGCATTTTCAGGTCAGGATACCAATTTTATCCAATCAGAATAGATAACTCAGTCAGGGATACAGATTAAACAAGTGGAATTGTAAGTGATGACACAAAGCAATGAACAGACAAAATTGGAACTGGAACACTAAAACAATTAAGCTGATAAATGGCTACTTTCTCCTGATTGGCTGAAATGTTGTCACGTACCTGAAAATGTATTTTCTGTTTAAAGAGCTGGAGAGACAGGGAGACCACTGTTACTGAACAAACACTCTATAGCAATGATTATCAGAACATAGTGATTTAACCTTTTTACAAAATACCTTTTTACCTATTTGTTTTAACCTAAAGTTACCCTATACCTAATGTAGTTACCTTCCACCTCTGCCGAAGAGGAGAAATATGAAGAATTGTGTCCATAAATGATGGTACCATGCAGCCTCTCTCATTCCTCAGTGTCAGTTATCATCAGTCCTGGGCAGACCCAGTCTCACCACAACCCTATATGACCCAGGACAGGAAGGATAACACAGCCTGTATTCTATTACATGGGACACACAACGCACTCCACAAGACCTTCTGTTTCAGGCATACCAATCGGACCAGTCATCATTTGTATTTGTATTGGACTGTTGTATTAATATATTTCCTTGCATGTGAACAGTCCCTCTGAAGCAACTGAGTTTAGACATTGAGAACCCTTGCCTACCCTATTAGGTAGGCAGTTATTAACCAATAATGTTGCGAAACCGACATTGAGAACCAATAAGAGGGCTCCTATGTCCAGCTTTGAACATTGTCCCAACACAAACATTAAATGCCATTGAAAATGAATGGCCAGCTTTGGAGTGTTTGTGTAAACACAAACATTGTGTTGAAGACGAAGGTGAGGACGCAAATTCGAATTGGCCGGAATTATATGATGTATGATGATAAGAGCGCCCCGCCTCACTTCTTTTTAATAATCAACCAAATGGATTAGTCTAACCCTTAAGCCCTGTAATATTTTCCCTATTCTTCATTGTCTGTATTAATCATAATCGAGGTAAGAGTTTGAAATCACCGGCATATCGCCCGGGCCTGCTGTACTTAGAGTTGAAACTTTGACGTTGTATTGAGAAGCCTCACCAATGCGGCAATGCCCACAGATGTGAGTGAGTGTGACAGCAACCCGTGTCAGAACGGAGGGACCTGTGTGGAAGGGGTCAACCACTACAAGTGTACCTGTCCCCAGAACTGGAGTGGCTCCCACTGTCAACACCAAACCCAGACAGGTCAGTCAGTGGCACACAATGCATGTCTGGGCAACCGAACCGCATGCATTTTCAAAGCATGTTTTTTTTATGAACTGTTCTGTCATAGCAGTGGTGAATACATTTAGTATACATTACATTTACTTAAGTACTGTACGCCACTATATCTCAGAGGCAAATATTGTACTTTTACTCCACTTAATTTATTTGAAACCTTTAGTTACTAGTTACTTTGTAGATTTGGATTATTATTACAAAACATGCATTAATTAACCACTTAAGCCATAAGCTTAATACATTTTGTCTATTTGAAAATTGCCGATGCGACGCATTGTGAGCTTGTAGATCTGCTATTTTATCTGCAAAAATATATATTTTGAAACTATATTTGAAAACTCTAAATGGAACATTCTGCATAATGAGTAATTTTACTTTTGGTACTTTTAGTACATTTTGATGCCAATACTTTTGTACCTTTACTCAAGTACACTTTGAATTCCGGACTTTTACTTATTTCTATATTGCAGTATTGATACTTTTACTTAAGTAATACCATTTGAGTACTTTTTCCACCACTGTGTGATATGTTCTGTATGTGTCGCAGGGTGAATGCTATAAGCTATATAATATTGTATACCTTTGGTCTTGTGCACATACAGCGCCACCCGAGTGGAGCGTAATGAATGACCCAGCGTTCAGTCGCAGACCTCGCTGTGCCAAGGTGGACAGAGCTCAACACTGCAGCTGCGACGCAGGCTTCCACATGAGCGGAACCTCAGACAACAGCATCTGCCAGGGTGAGGCCTGGATTATCTGTTTGTTTAGTGTTTGGTTCGTTTTCTTTTTTTCCCCCAGGTGATTTATAAGGTCTGTGGTTTAACCAAAAATGTAAGGAAACGCATTACTGGATAGACTAGCAAGTCCTGGGAAATAATCTTCTTGCTCCGTGCAAAGTATATCCTAGCTGTCTCTCTCTCCACTTACCCTGAACTGACAGAGCCACACTCACCAGGTGGTGCCACAAACATTGTGAGTGCCAATCAATCACTCAATCAGTGTAGGCTGATAGAATTAAGGTGAGTCTTGGGCGGGGTTTCTCAATGCCATATTGAACATGAAATAATAACTCAGTGGCTTCTTATAGAACATAGATCAGCAGATTAATAGAAAGCACATCAAAGTTGAAACCAAATTACATAGAAACACATACTGTGACGGCACAGAGGTTACATCTATTACGAGCATTTCATAATAGACTTTGCCAGAAAATTTGCCAGAAGTCACGACGTGTGGAGAGCTTGTAAATCGGCTATTCTCGCTATTCAGCATCTAATGAAGGATACAGTGGTTCATTTTTTCAGAGGTCGAAATGGGCTTCCATAGAAACGACTATCACTGGACCAGTGTGTCAGCGAGTGAGAGACTCGCTGACCAGCTGACACACTGGACCAGGGCTGACAGCGATCCGTGAAACAGTGAGTTATAAATACATGTTTTCTCTCCAGAGGTTTCAAGCTGATTAGCAGCTATTTAGGTCATTGTTAAGTTGCTTTTAAGATGGATTGGATTTGGTAACTTTTTTTTGTTACATTTCGTGCAGTCATGGAAAACAATACTTGATGTTCAATGTGTGAATGCAATGTTGATGTGGCTACTCGGGGTGCATATCTTTGGATGACAGTGTCCTGTAACTCACTAGGAAATTAACCTTTTGAGTTGAATAACTGGAAAAATCCATACATGACTTGCTATGTACTACTGCTAGTCAAGACAAAGCAATGGAAGCCAGCGACGTGAAGATACAAGGCCGACACACATTTGTATATCTGCTACATAATCGTCATGATTTGTTGAGTTGAAGAAAATTTGCAGCCAGACATCCAGGTTTGTAGGTCGGCTAGGCAGGCCTTAAGGGAGGATAGACATTTTGGGTTTGGGGTGTTGAGGAATTGAGTATCGTCTGCGTGGATGTTGTGTTTTCAGTAGACATTTCCATGTCCTGTAGTAAGTTATTTGAAATACTGTATGTTCGAATGTCCCCGCCCCCCTGTCAAAAATAGCTAAAATCCCTAAAACGAAAGAAAGCAGCAGCAAATAAAACATGAACCGTGGTTGAAAAAAAACAAAAGTTGTCCTTGAAATTACAAAATTCAATCCCTGGGTCTCCCACGTGGGAAACCAAACATATACCGAAGCTTTCATCATCCAAATGGGAATCCCCCTCTTGGCAACGGCAGATGTTAACGCTTCTCAGGGCTTGTCAGCTACACATGGACATGGTCACAAGTGTTTATGACACGTGTACAATGCATGTCCTCCTCTTTTCTTTCCCTCTCTGCAGATGTCAACGAGTGTGAGGTGTACCGGCTGGACCAAGGGGGGAAGCTGTGCATCCACGAGTGTGTGAACGTCCCCGGTTCCTACCACTGCGCCTGTCCCAGCGGCTACAAGTTGCTGCTAGACGGACGGAGCTGCGAGGGTGAGTGAGTGAGAGGCACAAGTTCGCCACAAGACAAAGGCTCATTCATTCACACAGGCCCCCTTGGCGGCGGACCCGGCCGTAACATCAGAGACGATTTACTTTGTGAACCCATTAGCTCACCGCATTAAAAGGGATGAGGAGGGGAGACTTTATAGCGGTGGATGCCATGGGTTCCCGCGGAGGTGTCTGTCTGTCAGTCAGCCCCCCCTGGCCGGCGTCCCTATACTTTCATTTGCACCTATGAAGCTTATAACGCTGCCTGCCAGACCAGTGGAATGAGTGACCTCACCCTTTCCTTTCCCCTTGCGAGACGGGATCTCCAGGACATGAGGCGTTTTTTTCTTTGGGGGGGGGGGGGGAGGAGAGACTAAACTTGGAAGAACCAAATAAACAATCACCCACGACCCGTGTTCCTGGACTGTGGTAACCAGGAAGCAGGGATGTCAGTCAAGTACTATGACGAAAAATGTTCGTCGACTACCTTTTTTCACTGACGAAAACTAAATGGAAACTAAATAAAAACTAAGCTACGATGACTAAAACTAAGACTAAATATACTGACAGTTTTGTCAACAAATACCAACTAGACTAAAATGTTAGGAAGGGACTAGTGGACAAGAGATCCAGTATAAGTAAAAGACACATGTCATTTTACACTTGGTTGCATGCTGAAAATAGCAGATCTGCAAGCTGCGACGCGTTGTGAGCTTGTAGATCGCCTATTTTCAGCAAGTGTAAAATCAGTCATTACGACAGCATCAAGGCCCGCCAAAACACATTTTAGTCAACTAAATCAACTGATTTAGTCTACTAAAATCTTATGACATTTAGTCGACTAAAACTAGACTCGCTAAAACATTCCAGGTGACTAAAATGTGACTAAAACTAAATGAAAACTATTCAAAAGACTATGACTATAAGGCCCAAACCACACCAATGCAACTCCTTGCAACATGCCATTGGGAATAATGGTTTGCAAGTAGGGATGTACCGATCTTTGTTCCCGATCCGATCCAGATACCACAGTTTATGTGTTAGCTGATACCAACACTGAATACTGATACCAGTGTTGTGATTTTGTGTAGTGTTTATAGCTATATATCTTGTGTTGTGTTTATAGCGGACTCCTCACTTAAATGTGCACTTGCAGTTTAGGCAACTCGAAAGGAAACTCCACATGCCCCAACATTTAATTTACCTGCCATAGTGTCAACTCCTTATACCCGTGTCGGATCGGTGGTTAGACTGGCATATTCGCAGATACCAATATGACCCGATATGACAAATAAGGGTGGTTACCGATACTTTTCCCATACCAATCCAGTATCGGAACATCTCTAGTTGCAAGTATAGTTGCATGTTGCATGTTAGGGCTTAAAAGTTTAAATTAAATCAACACTGGGGCAGAAATTGTCAGTACTGTTGGGTGGAAACCTTGTCTGTCCATTAAAACTGTTACCTTTTCAGGAAACTGAAAAAGAACCCATGTTCCAGATTTGTGCAGTTATAGTAGTCACAAGCTCTTGTTAATACGTTTCATTGGGTTCAATATTTACTATATATTTAAAAAAACACAAACACATTCAATTTAACCACTTTCACTTTCCAAACCTTTACAAACTAGCAAAAACATGGTCAATACCCAAGCTTATAGATCGGTTATTTTTGTGTGACACTCTTGTACGACAAAGTAGAATATTAATTCATGAAAAAAGCGAAATGGTCTCCCTTCTTCTTTCGCCTGTTTCTCTCTCTCTCATTCCTGCATGCCTTCCTTTGCTCTTTTGTCTTCCAGATGTGGACGAGTGTTTGAGCCAGCAGCACAACTGCAGTGAGGGGACAACCTGTATCAACACAGGCGGAGGATTCCAGTGTGTCAGCCCCGAGTGTCCCCGCTCCCACGGTGACATCAGCTATGTCAAGACGTCACCCTTGTAAGTGGAATAACAACGAACTCACCCGTTTACCAACCAACAGGGCATACAGCCGGCGGAACTGCTCAACCTGCAGTATTCCTAAACGTAACCTAAGTAAACTATGCTTACACTTTTAAACCTAAACTTATTCCTAACCTTACCCTCAGTAAAACTATGTCTAAACCTAACCTTATTTCTAACCTTAACCTCAGTAAAACTATGTCTAACCCAAAAACGTATTCCTAACTTAACTTAACCCCAGTAAAAGATTGCCTAACCCCTAAACTTATTTCTAACCTTATTCTCAGTAAAAACCTAAATATGTGCCCTACCGAGCGAGCAGTCAGCGTGAGGTCGGCGGAAAAAACGAACGGAATACCTTGCAACTCCTAGTGTTCCACTGTTCTGGACGTCGGTGTGTAACTTATGCTCAACGTCATCGTATTCAAACCAGAGCATGTCATCATAAACTAAATTATCATCACATCCTATAAAGAATACATGTTGTAATTAAAGGTGTGTCTTCCCATGAAGTTGCTCATTGGCTGAAAGCAGACCTCTGGGCTGTATCCAGATTGGAATAAGCCTGTTATAGTGAACCATGTCCATGTTGAAAATCAGCTTGCCTGCTATACTTGCCAACTATATTTTAATCAATAAAAGTTTTATTTTTATTTATTTTTAATCTGTGCTTTCCTAAAGTCCAAACAGTTAGAAAAAGTGTTTTTGGCTTCATTCTAACATTGCATTTGCCAGTCACTTGCAAAACAACCTCATTTAAGGGCATACATACAATGCAGTCCTGTCAAATGTGGTGCAACACTGCTCTGCTGCCAGCTGAATGAGGGAACACGTTGGCCAGGGAACTGGGCATTACATGGAAAAGCAACATGATGACATGTAGTGTTGATTTTGGCGACACATTTTGATTTTTAGTTTAGTCATAGTCTTTGGAATAAAATGTAATTTAGTTTTAGTCATCTGAAATGCTTTAGTGTTAGTCGACTAAATGTCATGTGATTTTAGTCGACTAAATCTACAGGTGAGTTTTTGTCTTGATTTGTCTTAAAAAACTTTTTTACGATTTCACAATTTTACGGCTGATTTTACTGAAATTAGCCAGTCTGATTTGTGTCTTTTACTTATACTGGATCTCCACTAGTCCCTTCTTAACATTTCCTGACATTTTTCGCCACAGTTTTAGTCGACAAAATCAACACTGATGAGATGCAGGATCAGTTCACAGGGGACAAGTTCATAGCTTACTGTGATCAGAAATTACCCACAGCTGTGTGGGTAATTGGTTTGTTTGTTGGTTGGAGGTGTATGACATTTTGAGACGTACTGTAATTTGTCAAAATCACACAGAAAGAACTATGCATGTGTTTTCCCAAGGGCATATATGAATTATGTAGTGCCTTCATGTACCGGGTAACAAAATGATATATTATTAAAGGCGAAATGTTAAATAAAATATTCAAATTAAATACAAAATATCAGCTCTAAATGATAAATGGCTACACTCATCTTAGGGGTTAATAAAGTAAACAATAATTGATAAATATTAAATAATCAATAGCTATTTATGTAATTATAGTTGAAACGTTTCAATTATTTTAAACAATGAAAAATGAAAATACAACCTCTCAACGTGTTGCAAGCTTGTAGATGTGCACAACGTAGTTGCAATGTTCGATTTGTTGATATCTGAATAAATTACAAATATAAAAAGGTGCTTCTCAATTTTGAGCAGTTGAGACGAATAACCGTCAAAGTTCACACTAATTATCCATAATGTACAAAATTATGGATAAGGGGAGGGGTCAGAATAAATTATGGACTCAACTGCTCAATTAGTTGAATAGAAAAATACTGTTTATAGTTGCAGCCCCATTCATCATTTGTGTGTGTGTGTGTGTGTGTGTGTGTGTGTGTGTGTGTGTGTGTGTGTGTGTGTGTGTGTGCGTGCGTGCGTGGCTGTTTTCCTGTCCCCCTCCCAGTCAATGCGAGCGGAACCCTTGTCCCATGGAGAGCCGCTCGTGCCACCTGGCTCCCAAGACCGTGTCCTTCCACTACCTGTCCCTGCCGTCCAACCTGCAGGCGCCGGCCACACTGTTCCGCATGGCCACGGCCTCGGCGCCGGGACGCACCGGGCCCGACAGCCTGCGCTTCGGCATCGTCGGCGAGGGCAACCCCCGGGGCATGTTTGTCATGCAGCGCTCGGACAGGCAGACCGGCGAGCTGATCCTGGTGCAGCAGCTGCGCGGACCGCAGGACATCAGCATCGACGTGGACATGTCCGAGTACACCGATCGCACCTTCCAGGCCAAGCACGTGGCCAAGGTCAATGTTCTGGTGTCGCCATTCAGCTTCTAGAGGGTGGACTTTCCTTTTCTAGTGGGGGTCATCGTCATGTTTGGCGTGTGGTGGACATTTTTGTCAAGATTCCATTTTTTGTCACAGACATACAAAATTGACTGGACAATATTATTACCGGAAACTCCGAAAGAGCAATGACCGTATAGCACGCCATATAGCATATGACCATATAACAGGTCTGTAATGGACCCTTACGGGTCCATTTGGTTCCATTTGAACACTCTCAGAGTTAAGGGGGTCCTTCCAAATAAAACATTTGTCATACTTCTTCTGAAGAAAACCTGGAGACTTGACATTCAGTAATTGGGTCTATGATCAAAATATGAACATTTTAATGGTGGGTTAAAAAAAAATCTAAAATTTGTCACAGACAAGACCAAGTCTTTGCCACGGACACATTTGTCCGTGTACGGACATGTTGGTGACCCCCGTTGCTTTCCAGGAGGTGGAGACTAGGTACGTTGAGAGAGAAGGATGTGGAGGAGTTTATGAAGAGTACACTGACTTGAGTTTTTCGGAGTTTCATTGCGTTGGGTCTGTTCACACAGGCCTGCCTTTGTCCAGCGGGCCAAATGTTATACTTTGAGGTCCAAGAATGTTCAAACTTAACAAAGGGGCGTCTTGGGCGAGGGACCAAAGAGTTATATTATGAGCTGGGTTCAATTTGCTGGCGGGGAATCCATACCTCTGCTTTTGATATGCCCTCTCTGGTCATTAATTGCAATGGCCGGTGGGGATGTTTTATCCCTGCTTCAGGGTAGACTAAATTAAATGTTAATGCCTAAATTAAATTCATGCATTTCCTTTTGGGAAATGTAGACTTCACTGTCTGATATCACAATTTAATACAAAACAAATCATATTAACCACCCTGGTGTTTTTATGTACCGGTATTTGGATTTTCTTTCCAAATAAAATAGAAATTTGACAATATTATTTTATTCAAAAATAGCAAAAACAGCAGATCTAATATCGGCTAAGTATATATAGGGCTTCAGTGGTTATGAAAATGCCCGGTTTATTTTTTACACATTGAACCCTGATTATGAGCATACTGTACTGTACGGGTGAATATATGGCACAATTTTCTTTTTTAAGTTGACTCAGTGTGTAAAGTATGTCTGATGTTGGGACTGAGTTTGATTGATTGAGTGACTGAATGAATGAAACAGATTGACAAGCCAGCCCAAAGCAAGGATTGGTACCATTTTGTTTTTGGTGTTGCTTTTATGGCTGTTACTTAGTTTTATTTGGTGGGGTTCCTATAGTTACGGTGACCAGATGTACCCGTTTGGCCAGGATTGTCCCGGTTTCAATCTGTGTGTACCTAATCCCAAAGAATCTTACATATTGTCTTGGCGATTGGCTATTTTAGCTATTTTTTTAATTAGATTTTCTGTGATTAAGGTTCTAGTTATTTTATTTTTTTATTTTCCTTAATTTGTTTTAATAATATGGTCACCCTACCTATAGTAGCCTTTCTTTGCGTGGCTCAGGTGTGAACCCTGGGATTGATGCACTGCCCTAGACTTATCTCAAGAGAGTCATGAATCCCTATGACACACTAATGTTCCCATGGCTCTAATTTATTGGAAATATTGTCTTCTTTTTACATTGCATTATGTGCAGCATGTTTATCTTCCATCATATACTGTATATTTGTCTTTTTACAGTCTTGTTTTGCTAAATGAACCATTATTAACAACTAAGGGAGGCTTTACGTGCATTACTTGGTCACATTTCCTCTATACTCCTACTCCGTATACTGTATGATCAAGATGTTGTGTAACCGTAATAACAGAGGGTAGGCGTGCAGTGCAGTGCACAATAATCTGGCATCTTAGTTAGTCATTACATTACTGTTTTTCCATACCTGAAATAAAGTCTTGTCTGATGATCCTGTGTATGCTTGAACTCTGTTGGCTATGATTAAATGTTAAACCTGATGTATGCATGGCTGAAAACTAAGTGGATGTAACGTATTGAACCAAACATCCCTATAGAGCACCAAAGTCCTGACGTCACTCACTCATCGCCTGGTTTGTGGAAGTCATTTCTCTATGGAGAATACAATCGTCTCCTAGAATAATTGTGGTCCAAAATTGAACAAACTGTCTCTGCGATATTGTCGGGGAGGTGTCTCTGTATTATTTACGTTAGTTATAGTCATATTTGATATACCGTCTGTTTCTAGCAAAAATGTAACTAATTCAGCAGCAGTAAGCCAGTAACATTTGTGTTTTCCCGCAGTCAGTTGATTCAAGCGTTTTAGATTAATGTTAGATTATGAATGCAATCTTAGTGTTTTGTCCCATTTTTGGGGTGCCACTTTGTCCCATTTTTGGGGTGCACTCACGACCCACCGTAGTAGGCCCCGGTTCACAGTTTGGGTATCGCTGGCATTTGGGAAATACTAGAGCAGTGGTTTTCCGGGGACCACCAGTGGTCCTTGCTGGGGTTCCAGGTGGCCCCCAGCTATATGATGGAGAGTTGGTAACAACAATGAACCCAGTGCTATATTGCTTCATAGCCTTACGGTCTATAGCCCATGGAAGAGTGATGGTTGCTGCCTTGAAGTCTCACTTGTGCTGCACCGCACTGCACTGTTTTTACCCACCCCGCAGAGCCAAGAACACTCATCTTTTCATTGAGTCACAAACTCACAACTCGCTCAGATCTCGCTAATTTTTTTTATTTGAAAGTGCTAATCTAGGAAATTCTGTATTTTTGGTAATTTGGTATATCGTGCGTGTAGGCCGTCTCTACGAAACGGTATTAAGCGGAAATGAAAGTTCGGGAAATCGGATAAGAAACTGAAACTGAACGAGCAAATGGAATCGCGCACAATGCCTGGCACAAGCCAAATAAGTTATTTGACTAGACAATTATATAAACACAATGGACACAAGGAAGTGCATGGCAGGCACTCACTTCTGCTGATTATAGGAAAATTACAAAGAGATGTGTAGGAGAATAAGGAGAGATGAAGCAGCCTGACAGTGACTCTGTGGACATCTCCATTGCAGGTGTGCGGTGCGCACCGCTCTATACGAAACTGATTTGGGTTCTTTTAAACTCCACTATGCGCCTTCCCAAATGTGTGTGTCTCCTACTCTCCATCTTCATGCAAGGGTTTAGACGGTAATAAAGGACATCAAAAGCATTGCAACCCTTTAGGAGGGGCTGGGTGCTGAAGAGTCAGACCAGTGGGGAAAAGTAACTAAGTACATTTCAAGATAATTGTACATTATTTGAGAATTCAAATACTACTTTAACTTCTACTCCACTACATCTCGGGTTCCAAATATTGTACTTTTACTCCACCACATTTATTTGACAACTTTAGTTACTAGTTACTTTGTAGATTTTTATTATAGATTTTGATTACAAAACATACATTAACCACTGCAGCCCTATATACATTTCGGACATTTGAAAAAGCTCATGCGATTTTTCAAAAGATTGATATGCATTTGAAAACTTGAAATTCTGCATTTTACTTTTAGTACTAAAAAGTAAAGTAACTACGTAATGGCATTTTCCTGCCAATACTTTTGTACTTTTACTCAAGTACATTTTAAATTCCGGACTTTTACTTGTAACAGAGCATTGCTACATTGCAGCATTGATACAATATGCCCTAATGCACTAACATTTTAATGATAATATAACACTAATATTTAAAAGAATCTATGTAAAAAAAAACTGGTATTTTTTCAGTAGGCCTATTACTGTATAACCTTGACAGAGATATTTGGCTCCTGTATTAAGTGGTCAGATGGGTGGGCCACGCCACGTGCATTTAAAGCCCTCGCGAACACTTTCCAGATTTCTGAGTGGGCCCTGATCCAGAAAAGGTTGGGGAACCACTGGTCTAATAGCTGCAGCTATACTTCCTTCAGTAATCACGCCAGCGCTCTCACGTTGCAGTCCTTTGTTTGAAGCTTGTGCTCAGCTGCTTCAGGAGCTCTGAGGACTGAGGATATCGCTGAGGACAGATGAGAGAAGCACAGCCTACATAACACAAGCCATTCGCCTGATCAGATGACAATGACATTTCATTCCAATTCAATCCATTCAGAGAGGGCCTTGAGGCTAAACCGAGCAGTTTTTTTAATATAATGATACTGCATTGTGTGGTTGCCACCAATCAAAAGCTAAAAAGAATTCCAGAAATGATAACTAAAACACAGCTGAGCACAAGCTTTTTCCCCTTTAATATAATAAAACAAAAGGGAACATCTGTCGAGCATTACGCGTAATTTCGGTCTGTTATCGCAACATGTGTTGACAATAATATTCTATTATCCGGGTAGAAGTGATCCTATATTGATAGTCTGTTGAAGTTTGTGAAACATTCCTGGGATTAAGACACCTGCAAAATTGGCATACAGCCCCCCCCCCCCCCTAAAAAAAGAGACCAAAATAACAGTAATGTCTACATTCCAAATTCTCCAGATTCCAGGGGCATTGGTAGAGCGTGCTACATCCCCCCTGAAACAACATCTCTTTGCTTTACCCATTTAACTACATGAAGCCAGCTCCCATCAGTGTTCTGGCCATGTCATAACAGGCCAATGTTCAGCAAAAATAGGAAAACATACTGTGGAAATGGGAGATTTACAAGCTCACAGCGCGTATCGACCTGATGCATTGCGACCTTACCTTATAGATTGGCCATTTTCAGTATATATTGTGTAGGGGGATAAAAGGAGTAGTATAGACCCCTGGGGGACCCCAATCAACTGAACTATATATGTTTAAAGTGTTTGAAATACGCTACACAAAACCAAAACTACAAGGACAAGGAGGGGCAGCTGAAACCAGTTACAACCGAATCCCTCCCAGCACCAGAGGCAATCATTTGAGATGGTCAGATGTCACTGTAAACAGACTGTTCATCATGTAGATCAGGGATGGACAACTTTGACGATGGAGAGGGCCACCATATTTCCACACCACACTCACTCCACTCACTCCAGAGTGCATTGCCTATTACTGTCGCAACAAAAATAGCCAATCTACAAGCTCAAAACGCATGCCACTGCGATGTGTTTTGAGCTTGTAGATCGGCTATTTTTGCTATATTTGAATTGAAATCCTGAATAATGCTTTGCTATTTTTGAATTGGAATATTGAAAATTTACATTTTTATGTAATTTCAAATGCCTTTCAAATACCTTTAATTATAGTCATTATGAACTAAATACAAATACATTGGACATAAAAAGACAATAACATTTTAATTTAGACACGTGTGCATAATATTGACACTAAATGAACATATCTCTCTCGCACACACACACACACACACACACACACACTCTTTTTTGAAGCCATATATAAAGTCAAAGTCGTAGGATTGGTTGATGCTTGGTTGACCCCCAATCCAACCCATGTTCTATATTCCACTCTTGGCTTGAGTTTAAATCGGCTGATCATTGTAACTTCCATCCTACCATTCTCCATCTGAAAGTTCTCATTCTGTCAGACTAATTAAATAAAAAAAAAGGCTAGGCAAAATAAGCATCGGCTTCAGCCTAGACCTTTTTGGTGCCACGTACCTCTTTGTATAACATAAATGCAAATGATGAAGTTTACCATGTAACTGTACAGCATTCGTTCATTCATTGATGCCGAGTGCCAGGCAGGGAGGCATTGGGTCCCATTTTTATAGTCTTTGGTATGACCCGGCCGGGGAGCGAACCCCGACATCCCAGTTTCAGGGCGGACACTCTAACCACAAGGCCACTCTCTGGTATATAGTGTAGTATGACATTTTTGATTACCAAGTATCACTTTTGCGTTTTGTTTTGATGAAAACAGTGATATATTGTAATGACGTATGGTAGTCTTTTAGATTTTAAATACAAAGTTATTACCGACACTGCTTATAGCTGATGAGGTAAGGTTTTCTTTATATTTCCTTGCAGTCACTTTACTAAGAAAACATTGTTCTTTCACTCTTTCCGCACAGTATTTCAACTATTTTGGTTTTTTGTTTCAATTAAATTACTCCGTAGTACACTGGGGTTTGTTTTAGTAATCGAAAAGATTTATTCTGCAGTTTCTCATGGTAGTGACTTTCCTACTGGATACTGTCTTTGCATGTCGACTCTAAAAAGAAACGGCTGTCAACTACTAGTGATACAGTAGTGGAAGAAACGCCAAATGTACGTTTTCAAAGCCCCCCCCCCCCCCCCCCCCCCCCCCCCAAATAGGCTATCTACGACGACGCGATACAAACACGTGAGTTGGTAGATCGGCTATTTTTAATAGCCAAAGTACAAAATAGGGTTTTGTAATAATATTCTAAATCTGCAAAGTAACTATACTTCTACTCCACTATTATTTGACAACTTAGTTACTATAAAGTGTTGAAAAATGTATGTCATGTAAGTATAATACATGATGTACAGAGGTAATATCGACCTCTAGATACAGATAGGGCAAGAGCACAAATCTTTGTAAAATATATATATTTATTATTTATTGACAATTAAATATCAGACTCGGATGAGAGAATACACACACACACACACACACACACCTCTCTATGTCTAATTAACATTTTAGTCTGGGTGTATTCTCTGCATTAGGAGGAAAGCAAAAAAAAAAGAAACCGGCAAAATGTTCCGATTAAAAGCTCTCTGACTGGTTCTGAATGTGAAGTCCAGAAAGACAGACAGGTCATATAACCCAGACACCTCTCTCTCCACTTGTGGAATTAAGTATCAACAAGAATCAGCCAAACGCCCATCTGTACAAATAATCAAAAGTCCAAGGCAGGTGGTTATAATTTTACATAACGGACGAAATACTTTGCCATCATAAGCAAAAAACTATTCCAGGTTTCTCTGACACATACTGTACATGGGAGTATCTAGATTCATACAAAAAGGAAGAGAAATCTTAATAGTTACATTATAAAAGTGCTCAGATGATGAGCCTGTGCTGGAACTCATAGTTCTACAGTGCTGCAGAGTGCAGGCATGGCTAGACCGGTGCGTCTCAAAGTGACACCTCAGGGCTCCTTGAGGCGGGAGTTCAAAATGGACCCTCACACGTCTGTTAACTCTGAGACAGTGCACACTCTCAGAGTTATTGGGGGGAGGGGGGTCCTTGAAAGAAAACGTAGTTTGAGAACCACTGTTCTACACTCTGCTGCATAGTGCAGTAATGGCTGGACCAACAAAGGTTTGAAGAACCAACTACCATTTGTGCTCAAGACAACACATCTGAAGAAGACTTGTTCCAAATCCATACGTACCACACTGATCGACACCAGCACCAGGCCAGCTATATTCACAGTCAATCTCCCAAAAATAAATTATAAGATTAACTGTGATATAAAGCCTACTTTGACAAACAGGCTGGTATGACATGCCACAAATAGCCAATCTACAAGCGCTTTAGGTCATCTATTCTCTGCACACGACACCCATTTAAATCAGGCTTAAAAGTGTGAAATCTTGCCTGAAGCAATGAAAGAAAAAAAAGAACAAAAACCAAGAAATAATATACACATGATCTGCCGCCCTTTAAACTTCAGGTAAAAAGATGCAAACAATGAAACGGAGTTGCAGTAGTCACAGTAAACAATGTGTGTGTTTTTTGTTTTTACAAATATTGTTAAGTACACTTTAAACTAAAAATAAATAGTGATGAGATGAAACATATACAGTAAGATCCTGAGCATTAAATCTGAAAGTGTAACTATGGACCCTCTTTTTTTCCACTCTGGCTTTTGCAGTGTAGAGGGGGCTGAACATGACCCTACATAAATAGTCTATTGCTCCATACTGTATTTCATGAGAAGATTCCTCCAAATACAGTTTCACAATACAAGCAGAACTACCTCCACCATCAGCAATGCTCCAATTCTACATGAATGAACACCTAGTTACAGCTCAGTTGCACACACACACACACACACACACCCACACACACACACCCCCCCACACACACACAGGAAGCTCGAGACATAAATAACAGTATTTCGCCCCAAAATCAGAAGATAACACCACTTACATAAACATTCTATCCCATTTACTTTGTATCACAGTTCAATCATTCCGTTAGTGTTTTGATCTTGAAAAGGGTCGGAGTGCAATTTGAACCAAATTAACCCTGGCATACTACAAGAGCTACAAGTTCACCTTGGTGGTTACAGTCTTTTAACCACTTCTTAACGACTTTTGCATCTTTAAATACAACTTTGCTTTCCTGACACCTTTGTTAAAGAATATCTGTCCATTGATTCGTCTTAGAGATTAATAAGAAAATAATGCTGTTTGTATTCAAAGAAAACAATTGGAGGCCAAAACAAAGTGCCCGACCAATGGTTTATCAAATGGACCCTTACAGATCTCCAACTCTGAGAGTTATGGGGGTCCTTGAAATTAGTCTGTTTGAGAACCACTGGTTTATGTGATTTGATTATTATATCTTAACATCAAACTCTTCTTTTAATTCTATTCATTACAATATGATCATATCCTAATTTCATTACCGCCAATCCGTGTGTGTAGTTTTCAACTATACTGTACAAAAGAACATTGCAAATTCAGAATGGGACATCATATCTAACAATAGATACGATCACACCCAAGACTAAGCATTTGTCATCAAGGCCCGCTTTTCTTAATTATTACAAAATAATCTCAGATCATAATTTCCACATGCATAAAATAGATAGAAAGTAAATACAGCAATGCCGACAAAATAACAATCTCTTTGGAAAAGAAGGCTAAAAAAACCATAAAAGGGTTAATTGTGCATGGTTTGATTGGAGATAAGAGAGGCCACGCCCTCTTTGTGAGCAGGAAAGATGAGGTATGAGATAAGTTGGGTCTCGGTGAAATTGCCAGGTCAGAGGCGCTAGATGGAGTTCGACAGGGCAACGAACCGGGGCCTCCCGAATAGTTTTAGCACTATGGCTGCATCACACCAAGAGTGCTACGCTTAATACATAATCTGTCACATCGTGGTGTGCGCCAAAAGTAGCCGATTTACAAGCCCACAACGTGTTGCGTTGTGACCCATTGTGAGCTTGTGAATTGGCTATTTTCACTGTGTGCGACACCGGCGTTATAAATCAGGCTTTGCTTGAAACATTCAAGAGCACAATAGCATCACCTTGTCTTAAGGTTCAGGAGGGGGGACCCTGCTGTGCATGACAGGGTGGGTGACATCATCCCGTTTCCTCCTCAGTTGTTGCCAAACCGTAGTTCAGAGATGTTTGCTGCTTCTTCTCACTCCATCTTTGACATCTCATACTTTGTGGTCATGATTTCCTGAGAAATGACATGCAACACGTTTACGTCAGATTCAAGCTCTTTTGTCGGTTAAATGAAAGGAAACCACTAAACATTTTCATGATAAGTCAGTAAAACCACTGGTTTGAAGCAAATTAAGCTATGAATTTAGAGACGGAACAAGACGGGGGGTAAATTTCAGTGCAAGCGGACAATAAAGTTGTATCGTAAAAACAGTATGATGGATCTCAGACTTATGACTACATATTAGGGCAAGGTTTCAGCCTGATTAGACCACCTTTCGCTTCACATTATTTCCATTACAAAATTAAATATATATATATACACTGACTGTATTAACTAACTGGTATAATCGCAATGTTTCTGGCCTAAGTTTCACATCTACAATCCTATCTAAATAAAGCTAAATCTTCACAATAAATCAATCACAATAAATGTAATGAAACCCGTAAAACATCATTATCCTGTCAAAGATCCCAGGAATAAAATAGATAAAACATCTGGAATTCTAAAGTGAACAATAGGTACGGTAGACAATAAACTGGAAATTCCATATGAATTATAATCATTGGTGTAATTCATCCATTTGCAACAAAGTAACTGTAGCTGTTTATGTAGAGCTCCTCAACTCATAGAGCATTGAAGTAGAGGTTTCTACATCCTCAACTCGTAGAGCATTGAAGTAGAGGTTTCTACATCCTCAACTCGTAGAGCATTGAAGTAGAGGTTTCTACATCCTCAACTCAGAGCATTGAAGTAGAGGTTTCTACATCCTCAACTCATAGAGCATTGAAGTAGAGGTTTCTACATCCTCAACTCGTAGAGCATTGAAGTAGAGGTTTCTACATCCTCAACTCGTAGAGCATTGAAGTAGAGGTTTCTACATCCTCAACTCAGAGCATTGAAGTAGAGGTTTCTAGAGCATTGAAGTAGAGGTTTCTACATCCTCAACTCATAGAGCATTGAAGTAAAGGTTTCTACATCCTCAACTCATAGAGCATTGAAGTAGAGGTTTCTACATCCAGAGCATTGAAGTAGAGGTTTCTACATCCTCAACTCAGAGCATTGAAGTAGAGGTTTCTAGAGCATTGAAGTAGAGGTTTCTACATCCTCAACTCATAGAGCATTGAAGTAAAGGTTTCTACATCCTCAACTCATAGAGCATTGAAGTAAAGGTTTCTACATCCTCAACTCAGAGCATTGAAGTAGAGGTTTCTACATCCTCAACTCGTAGAGCATTGAAGTAGAGGTTTCTACATCCTCAACTCGTAGAGCATTGAAGTAGAGGTTTCTACATCCTCAACTCATAGAGCATTGAAGTAGAGGTTTCTACATCCAGAGCATTGAAGTAGAGGTTTCTAGAGCATTGAAGTAGAGGTTTCTACATCCAGAGCATTGAAGTAGAGGTTTCTACATCCAGAGCATTGAAGTAGAGGTTTCTACATCCCGGTTAAGTTCGTATCCAACACCACTGTAGCGGGTCCTAACTAAATAACCAGCACTGGTTCGAGCTATTTAATAGTAACCAAATGGGCCAGTTTGGAACTTTGGTTACATGTTGTACCCTCTCAGAGTTAGGATTGTACTGTGTAGGAGCATAATATGATGCATATACCTCATCGGAGTCGAGCAGCACTGGCAGAGCTCTGAAACGACAGACAGCAGAGGGAAATCCTGCAATTAAACCCTGCAATCTGGTCACGTATGAAAACATTTAATACACACGTTTAATGATGATGCTTACACATCTGAGAGAGAGCTGGGAATGTTGTCCTCCACCCACTTCAGGTCCTCATCCTGTACAGGTGGGAAAAGAGGAAAGCTGAGTAAATACTGCCATCTGTTGAAACATTTAAACCTTTGTTACTGTACCAAAGGGGGGAAAGCCAACATTCCATCTGCATAGAATGTTGTGAACTGGAAATATCTGACACAGTATCAGTCGATCATTCAGGAATTGAACCAATGAAAATAGTCTCTATTGGAGACACTTAGCTGCTGCTGCAATTCGGTTTAATTAAATTTTGAGGATTTATTAATATACTTTTCACCAAATATGTTCCATTTGAGGATTACATTTTTGTATTATCGTATTTATTTACTGTCATTGTATTCTTTCGTTTTAATGTATGCCAATTATTCTGTGGTTGTCTTTATTAATGTGTTTATTTGGCAGTACATCATGTCTACTCTGTTATTGATAATAACTCAATCTTCCTATAATTTTAGATGTGTCTGTCTGTCTGTCTGTCAGTCCTCACTGGCAGCACCAATTACTCTGAATTTTGCACACAGGCATTGACCATTACATTATGCAGGCATGTTCTCAAATTGTACACCGTTTATTCACATTCTTTGGAAAGTCAGATGAGTGCAGCTTCTTTTTCTGGGTTTTTAGACAGCTGGTGGATGGAAAAGAAGCTCCACTTCCGCGGACGACTTGCGCGACGGCCAGATTCCCGGAAACGCTCTCCTCCGCGTCAGTCATCCGCGGAGGTGGAGCTTAATTTCCATCCACCAGCTGTCTAAAAACCCGGAAAAAGAAGCTGCGCACAGCTTCTTCTGTCCGCGGCTGTCGACCGTTTTGCGCTTAAGTGTGGAAACAGTGAATGATGACCTTAAGCTCAGCTTCAGCAGAAAAGTGTACATTTCACTGCAAATGGCTGTCGGACAAATTGGCTGACTCTGACCGGCCCGTAAAAGGTTACATGGAAATGAGAAAATAAAACGTACTTTCTAATTATACCTTATGCGTGGACTAAAATGACATTGCTTTTATTTTTAAGCCCGTTTATCCACTTAAATGAAATCTGTCAATCACACGCAATTCACGGCAGGAAACAACCTGTTACCTTCCTTGTCACCCATCACCCTTCTGGCCCAGCCCTCCACAATATTTTCTGTTTCTCATTTGGCCCCTTGGGAAAAATAATATAAAGAGACACTGACCGGGTTGGCAGCAGGAGACTTTACTGAGCCATTTGAATCACTCTTCGATCTCAGCTTCATGCCGTCAGCTGTGAATATAAAATGGGTCAGTTTTGGGACTGCAGTTCATCATTTCAAAGCAGTGTGTATAATTGTATACTGTTAATTTGAATGGAGAAGATTCCCTTTCTCAAGGTATTACCACACCTAAATTCGTATTGGCAAGATATTCCTCAATCTCCTCATCGTCAGAGTCATCCATCAATGGAGTAAATGCATATCTGAGGATATTAGAGGACAGTGAGTAACAAGTCTCCCCGCACCACTGTACATATTTTCCCTTGTACATCTTGCAATGGGTCTGGTCAACAAGATTCGATACACCACCAAGATACCCATGTACCTGTCTAAATACTTCCTTAATGTAAACGAAGTCCACACCCATAACACCAACAAACCATGTACAACCCAGATTCGGCACAAACAAGGGACTAAATAATTTTCGCTCCTATGCCACCAAAATGTGGAACGCCCTACCAACAGTCATTAAGACATGTGAATCCCTTGACTCCTTCAAAACCGCTCTCAAAGGGCACCTACGGACGGATGCAATTCGAAACTGGCCCCCGTAAAATCTGAATCCCCCCCCCATCCCCTTTTCCCCCCTCACTGTATATGTTTCTTTTCCCTTTTTGCTTCCTTTATGATGAATTCCTGTTCTGTTCTTTAACTATATAGTGTCTATTTGTACGTCTCTAAATGTTTTGATGAATTGAACATGGTGGACCTCTTGTAAACAAGTGTAATGCTTAATTTGGTCGTCCACTCACAGTTAACAGTCTTTGTATTGACTTTGAGTTTGTGCTTGAAATGTACTGTAATTCTGCAAACTGTTAATAAATATTTCAATCAATAATAATAATCAATCAATCAATCAATCCTTATTTTCTAACCGTGTATATGATGATTTCTTCTCTTTTTTCTTTGCATAGAAGTGTATATCTGTAGAAGGGTTAAAAACCACCGTCATGTTTGTGGATGTTTTATTTTAGTCCAATACTTGCCTTTGGTTGTTTGCAGACGGTCTCCATAAGAACATGATGACAAGCAGTATGATGGAGAACAAGAACCTCCAGAATGCATCATCCACCCACAACTCTATCCAGTCCTGCCGAATGAACCACATGGACAATGCAGCATTATTTTAAAGCCTAGATCAGTCATTTCCCCCCCACAAATGTGTACACTCTCGCCCCCCTCTGGCAATGAGAAATACTGCAACTGATTTTCTCTACTACAAAGCATGGTGCAGCAGGCATTGTTTTTTGCTTGTTTTTCCATCGGCTCTCGGTTTAACCACTTAGTATAAACTACATAACCCAATATAGTTTTAATTAACGCCGAAAATAGTTTGGCACCCAAACTTGTGCTGTGGGAGTGGGAGATATCTATAAACAACAGAATGATAATGCAGTTAAAATAGCAAAGTAATAAATAAAATAAAAACATATTTTCTTTTTTAACTGACATAGCTGATAATGAGATTGTGTTAAATGCAAGCCTGTGTTGTGCCTGATTCCATGGCCCAAATTGATAGATGAATACGTTTTTGTCAACGGAAATATCCCAGATCAGAGCTATAACCCATTCTGACCTGAGATCAGATTCATACGAGGTTTCCACTGGACACACACCGGTCTGATTAACCCATTCTGACCTGAGATCAGATTAAAAAAAATGTCAGTCGTTCTTCGATTTTTCAAAAATAGCAGACCTACAAGCTCGTAGCGCGCCACTCGGTGGCGCGCTATGAGTTTGTAGATCTGCTATTTTTCAATAGCTAAAGCATGACATGATGCTAAACACCAAAACGGGTTCCCGGTCAGAATGGGTTAAGAAAGAAAAACGTAACATATAAGTGAATGGATACTCACCGACTGGCAATCTGCTAGTCTGAACTTTTTGGTTGTCCACACCATGAAAATGATGGAAGCTGAAGGAATAGAACAATCGCTAAGAACATAGTTGATAGTTGAAGCCCTACTTTAAGTAAAAAGCATAAGTTGCCACTCACCTATGACAGCAAATATTAGAGTGTTGGTAAAGTGTCTGTAGAGGGACAACTTGACCGGGTTTCTCCTCAGCTTCAAGGTCTTTATAGTTTGTGCCAGGCTGACAAATATGTTAGTGGCAGTCAAGGTAAACATGGATTTATAGATTTACACATCGTGCAATGCAACACTGACTCTGAGTTAAATTATCCCAGAGCATTGCATACAGGATCTATCAGTCTACATCAGTGGTTCACAAACTGTGACCCAAAATAGAAATTAGATGGCCGGGAAATAGTGAAAATAGCAGATCAAGCAAGTTTGTAGATCGGCAATTTCCCCTACTTCTTATTAACATGTGTACTCTAATTTATGAAATTTCTTTGAGTTTTCTTATTTTTTCGTATCCCACAATTTGTGTCAATTATCTAATGTAATCATGGGCGCTACGCTTCCTCTGCAAACAGGGGGGGGGGGGGGGGGGGGGCACCGGACTGACCTCATGCTTCCTTCTATGCATGAGGAGTCAAAGCTGCTTCTTTTCACCCGACAGGGGGGAGTTTCCCCAGTTGGACGTAGCGTGTGGAAGCAAGGAACACATTGTTCCCGACCAGTTCCTCCCCCCCCCCCCCCCATCAGGCACCCCGGCTGGCCAGGGGGAGGTAGTTTAGAGACCACGATTACTGCATGTTTTTTGTGAGGGTACCTACCCTAGGGTGGACACGGGGAGAACATAAAAATTCCACACAGAAAGGCCCTTTCGCCAACCCCGCCTCGGGTATGGGCACTGATGACGCAGAGGAGAGAACACGCCCCCAGCGCCCACAACGTCCCCAGCAGGAATCAAACCCAGGATCTTCTAGCTGTGAAGCGACAGCACTACCGACTGTGCCACCGTGCCCCTCTTTTACTTATTCAAGAAATTCATTTAATTTGGCATTAACCTTAGCTTTTTAGGGATTTTTTTAAAAATAATAATTAAAAGCAAAATGTAGGAATAATAGGAAACAAAAAAAAATAAGGGACCCACAAAAATGTGTCTGCAACCCACAAATAGGCCCCCGCCTCACAGTTTGGTAACCCAGTGCTCTACATTCAAGGAGGCGAGGGTAGAGAAACACCCCAGACAGACAACAGGTATCAGCTACACACCCAAAGGATATCCACCAACAGAGAGAGGAGTCAAGCAGTGCCAGGGGAATGTTGGCCAGCAGAGCCAGGTCAGAATCTTTGGCCTGAGAGAGAAGGGGACAGAGGGGCCGTCACCATATGAGAAAAGAGATGGAGAGAATAGGGGACAGAGGGGGGGACCGTCACCATATGAGAAAAGAGATGGAGAGAACCGGGGACCGTCACCACATGAGAGAACGAATGGGAGAAAAGGGGACAGAGTCACATCACAAGAGTCTGATGACACACAGAGGAGTCATAGGGAGGACTAGGACTGGGCAGTTAACTGAAACCGATATTTAGAATCTGATGTGACTTAATCTTGCTCATGGTTAATCTAATCAAGAAGCAGTGTTTATCATTTTTTGTAAATTTTCTATGTCACCAAATCAAAACAATTCAAAAAATTTGAATAGATTATTTTATAATCGACTACTAAATCAATCAGTCACAAAGAATTGTTCATTAATCGTAATCGAGGCAGAAGTTTGAAATAATCAAATTGATTTGAAGCCATATTGCCCAGCCTTAAGTTAACGAGGATCTTTGTCACAGCGAGGTAGACAGATCTTCACTAGCCCGGGTCCAGTGAGTCAGTGAGTCTCTCACTGACGCCCTGCCGGGCACGCCTCCACTGCTCTCTAGCAGTTTTCCCACTGCCGTGCGAGGGTTTAGAATTCCCCGAAAATAAACAAGCGTTTCTCTAAAATGCACTATTTTTGTCATGAAATGAAATGCATCGCACTGGATCAGCGCAGGCGCAACCCGGAAATGTAGTAGTAGAAAAAATGACTCCGTCTGGTACATTACTTTATTAAAATGGCAAAAGTGTATTTAGAGAGAAGCTAGGGACCTGGGACGCTTTCCAGCTTTGAGAATAGACTTTTCCCAAGGTCTAGCAAGCTTTGTTTCGGTGAGTAGCTATGTCGTTTTGTATATTTTCGGGGAATTCTAAACCCTTCCACGGCAGTGGGAAAACTGCTAGAGAGCAGTGGAGGCGTGCCCGGCAGGGCGTCAGTGAGAGAGACTCGCTGACCCACTGGACCAGGGCTAGATCTTCACCAGAATGAAACAAACCACCCAAAGCAACAAATGATCCAAGTATACAATATCTGGTATTTTTAAATTAAAAGATATTCAGTTATATAACTCAAAGGGGGATTGCTTTGTAATAACAAAAAAAATGATAATTATCACACAGACACACACACTACTAAATTGTGTCCTGGGCTCAGCATCATGTTGAGTATTTTGGAAGGATATGAACCAGACGCAACCGGAGTCAAACACGGCCAGAACAATGGCTCCGATGAGATCTGGGCCGTTGTCTCGTTGGGCCTTGGATGATCCAACATCCAAACCAAGAAAATAATACAAATCATGGTGTGGAAGTACAGTAGACTGCTGCCCACGTTGAAATACTCCAAAAACTATAAACACAAGCCGACTCAAAACCTCAGGTCTGTCTGTCTATCCATCTATCTACCCATCACTGACTATCAATTAGTTACTGAATTACTTATAATTCATTGCATGATGAATGAATGGCAAACGTGTCATAAGCTTGTAATTATTTTTGAATATTCTGGCAATTTTTGGAAATGTTTGGCTAAAAGTGGTTAAAGATGAATAATGAATCTAACAGAAACACCATTGGCATCCAATACTACAAGCTTTTCCGTGCTGGGGATAATTGACAAGTAATTTATAATGACAAGTAAAGGTTTTCTCACCCCTGTAATCCTCAGAACACCTTCAATACTAGCGAAGCCGAAGTACAAGACACCGAGCCCCACCACTCTGTGCATCACTGTTCCCAGGCGAGGTCTAGGCAGAGGGATTCATACAAAGACATGATGGCATTACCCGTCATGCTTGTTACATTTAGAGCAGTGTTCATTTTTTTCAGCAGATCTTGTTAGTATTTTGAATAACACCATTTAGTCTTAGTCTTCTGAAATTGTTTAAGTCTTAGTCTAGTCGACTAAACATCAAAAACCTTAGTCTTAGTACTAGATCTTGCCTTACCTTACCCCTCATCCCTAAACGTATTTGCCTTTTTTTACCTTTTAAAATTACTTAAATAGAATAGTTAGTTGAACCATTTTTAAATGCTTTTCAAAATAGTAAAAAATGGCAAATAAGTTTAGGGGTAAGGGGTGGCACAGGATAGTCTTAGTCAACAAAATTAACACTGATTTAGAGGTGCATCGATTGAATCAGAAAAAAGCATTGGACTGGCCTGGCACCTGGCTCCGATTGATTTAGCCACTGATATAAATTGGTAATTGTCCAACTAACCCGATCGCAATCGATTAAAAGAGATGTTATAATGAGTGGGCAACCTTGATCCAACCACATACGCAAAGAGAGAAAGAATAATAAACAGCGATCATTATCTGATGTAAAAGTCCTGAATGGAGCATAAATGACATGCATATACACGTTACCGTCCATATGAACAACCTTCATAGTCGAATGAGACTTGTTGGCTTACTTTACAATGCCGTAGCCAAGGCTGACAATGATGACAAGCAACCGAGCCAAGGTTCTCTTGAGGGCGGAGACCAGCTCAGCAAAGATCAACAAGCCAGGGGCTAAAAGACCAGAGAAAATACCAAATTTGACACACCAACATACGAGGAAGTGGCTTGGCTGCATCAGTGACCAAGTACATTTGCTCAAGTAAAACAATGTTTGCCGCATTTTACTTTTACTTTAAGTATATTTTTTGATTCAGGTTTTAAGGTTTTAAAGCAGAAGCCCAGGGCAAAGTATAAAAGTCACAAGTTCTGAGAAAAAATAAAAACATCATAATCATGTAATAGTATAGCCTTCAGTGGTTAAGTGCAGTTAGTCAGTTACAGATGAAACATTAGGTCAGGAAACAAAACAAAAAACCTCAATGCCCTATCCCACCCTATTTAAGTATACAGTATTTTGATGCTAATACTTTTGTACTTTTAGACTCATGTCAATCTTTTAATACAAAGTATTTCTACATTGTGACATTGCTACTTTCACTCAAGTCAAAAGGTCTGAGTACTTCTTCTAACCACAGCTTGGCATAAAGCGATGAACGGTAAAGAGCGGAAACTCACAGGCAGAACCGACGGTGTTGGTGTTTTCGTACTCGGCGCAGAAGACTGCCTTCTCCACCATGCCCAGGAAGATGACGCCTGCTATCCAAAACTGGATCCTCAGAAGATCCTTCCAGTAGCATGCCGCCCACATGAACCACAGCAGGGCATACAGGATGTACACCACGCACATCACCATGTAGAACTACACATGTCCAAACAAAAGGTTTTTATACAGACATTATAAAAAACGGCAGAATTCCAGTGAGGCCAAATACAATGGCTATCAGATACATTGGAGAACTTTCTTGTGACCACCGCGCTCTCCGCTCTGACTTACATGTATGGTGTGGTGTGCTACGAGCTTAAATCAACAATGTAGAATGTAAGATACATTAGAAATTATAATGATATAAAGTGTTACACTCAAAGCATGCCATGAGACAAAGTGACAAACTGCTTCTTGTCTTGTTGTAATAAAAGCCTGTGTAATTCAGTTCTTCTTATGATGATTCTTGATAAGGCTCATTGGCATGAGCGGTTTTCTGATACACTATGTTGTACTGCAATGATATAATAATAATATTGAATTCACTTACAATCATGAGAGGCCATTCTGTAATGGAAATGAATCCGTGGGTGCCTTTCATGTTGATGTTAACTGGAGAAGAAAAATCGGGGATTATTTGAAAATGAAGTAGAACATTACAAAAAAAAGTAAAAGAAAGAAAACAAAACTGATAATATAACAGATTCAATATCAAATATCAAAATACAAATTAGTAGTAGTGTCAAAAATTATAGCAGGGACATTCTCTTGATTGTACAGGGTTTGATGAGGGCCGGGCCTTAATCTTCGGGTCTGCCTAGTTTTCGCCAGCTGCCGGGCACAGCTGCACTAATAACTTTGGGGCAGGCTCGTCTAGAGTTTGAATAAGGTTTGAATGGACAGGTATCCGTCAAAAGGGAGACATCGAAGAGGAAGGATCAACATATCAGGGAGGGATCTCCATATATTATGGACTTAATTGCAACAGCATGATTGTGTATTTACTATGACATCAGGGATCTCCATCCCTGATGATGTCATGAGACCTGGGCACCATATATGGGGCATTCCCAAGTATGGGGATGATTTACTTCACTTACTTAATCATGATTTGATATAAAGCTGTACTATCAAATAGTTTAAACACTTTCAAACCGACATCCCCATTTTGGGCATGTCATTATAGTTGACATTTTTCAAAAAGAATAGTCAAAATAGCCGATCTACAAGCTCACACAACACGTTGCAAAACACAACGCATTATAGGAGCTTGTAGACCGGCCATTTTCTCTGTGTGACACTATTGTACAACAAAGCATAAAATAGGACATACGTGGTTAAAGGAGCCATTCATGAACTGACCTGTTAAATTCCAGTTGGCCTCTGGTTTATTTGAGGTGATCTTGACAACCAGTAGATACGGCCCATCCTTCCATGTGGTGGCGATAGTGTCATCTTTCAGTCTCGTACTGCTGTTCACATCACCACTGCTGCTGCTACTGGCAAACTCTTCAGTTATCCATCTGGTATAATTTTCATCCTGGAAAACCACAAAAATAAAAGTCACTTCACGACGTTCGTGAAGTTAATCCCTGCCCATGCACCCGTCTGAGCCGATTAGGTATTTTTTGTATCCTGGAAAATCACAAAACGTGTTTAAAGTACAGGTACTGTAAAATAGTTAATCAAACTAATTTATTTAACTATTATAAAATATTATTGATAATTTAATAAGATAATCAATTCATAATCCCCATCATGGGCATGTTGAAAGGTAAAAAGAAAGTAGAAACAATTAGAAAAACAGTGCACAAAAATAGTGACCTTAATCTATTAAACACTTATTATTGTTATTTTGTACTTGTCAAACAATGGTGTCGTGCAAAAGTTGTGAAGCTAGCCAATCAATCTTACATTACAAAAACGTATGTACAAAAACCCCACTACTAATGCCCTCCTTGTGTCTGGCACTGTAAAAAATACTATCATAAAACCACAATTATTTAAAAGCTCTTATCAAGTTCATGGTCTGGTCTGAACTGAAGTCCATAATTAAAAACAAAGTCAAATTTATTTTCTTACTGGTGGGGCCCCCTCAATAGGGGGAGACACTTTGCGTGGCTGTGCCTTGGCTTTCTGGAAGAAAAAAACAACATTGACAGAACTTAAAGGTATGACTTGCTATAATATTCAAACTATATTAGAGTGTAAGGTAAAAGGGAGTATAATACACTCCCATTTCCAAACATTATGCAAGCTTGATATTTGCTTCTATTTATGTCTTATAATACACAAGACTACACACTTTACACTTATTTGTTTTGATATTGTTACTCCATTTTAATTTTACTTTAAATGTAACAGAAATTTGTGGCTAGCTTGCCAGCCACCAAAAATAATTTCACCCACTCTAAACACCGTTAAACTTGTGATATGACAATGAAGTTGAGAGGAAGTTGTCTTACGCGGAGCATGGTAAAGGAGTGCAGTCCACTGTTACACGTTAAGGGGCTGTGTTTGTGTTCAATGTATTCTCCTGGTCCCAGGGGGTTAGGGTCCATGCTCTCCCCTCGACTCAAAGGTGTTTTCTCATACATTTCCTGAGTAAAAAGACAGGCACGATTCACATGACCAATGAAGCTCCAATAAAGACCCAAAGCTTAGTCCAAGAGCAGAGTCCTAATGATTACTAGTTGTACAAAGTACAGTGAGTGCTGCTTTACTTACGTCAATATTATTGAATTCATTGTGACATGGGTAGTACTTTAAATACCACTGGATGGTTAAAGTCACCTCTTCTGGACAGCCAAAGGATACGACTGACAAATGGAGACAAAAGCATTCATTTGAATGAAGAAAAATCATGAAATCTGTTAACTTTAATCATTAAAAATGTCCACAATACCAATACCATTTTACCATCAATCTAAAATATGAAAGCCTACACGGCGACGTTGTACGCTTGATGCAGTCATAAAACAAAGTAGAAAATATAGTAGTAATATTATACATCCTACCTTTCAATTTAACATCAGTGTCTTTATACATTGATTTCCTTAACAGCAATGGTCTTGAGGTCTGTGACGGATTTAACAGAGAGAGAGAGAGGTGTGAGACAATCCACTGAAAACCATGGCATCTCACCTTTCACTGCAACTTGATATGGAGGCAGGCAGGGCACAATCACAGTGGAAAAGACTGGAACTTTTTTACTACACTGAAATATTGATGAAAGCCAGCTAGTTCTCCAAGTTCACTATGTCTTAATGTCAATACTGAGAATGTCTTAGTGAGTATCGCTGACGTGGGGGATGTCTTTCACTCTCATAGGAGCTAAATTAAACCGGCTAACTGCTATTGATGACAGGAAAAAGGCTGCCTAACCCCGGCTAAAGAACAAGTCAGACAAGTCTTGGTTTGTCCTAGCCATGATTCATGACTCTGGCAGTCATGTTTCAGGGCTAGGTTTGTCCTGCGGTCTGTCTGTCACATTGTTACGTCCATGTTTATCGGCAAAACAGGAAAACAGCCAATGTGACAACTTAGTACACAGCTGTTGTCACAAAGGACTCTACACATTCCTTGATTCAAGTCACAAGCATTGCATGATCTGCTTGCTAGCAGTTTTAGCACAACAAGCTAGCCCCTGGCTGATCATAATACTAGCATGTTTCATGTTTGTTTACTCACGTTGACAACGGCAACGGTCCACTGTCCCGTCTCTGGCGCGCCGGTGACGGTGTCCCCCTTGCTCAGTAAAATGGTTGTCAACAGGTAGAGGACAATGGGACTGAAAGCTGCCGTGGAGGGACGCACACACATCATCCACGTCCTCATCTTCACTCCAACAGCCATGATGATAGTATAATGGTTGGTGATGGTCGCAGGCTGATGCGCATGCGCCCCACCACAACACCTGAGAAACACGTCACACAAAACAGTAGTCACTGTCCTCTGGTCTGGTGATGCGCGGCGCAGAGCCATATGCGATGTTACTGAATTGTTGAATACATGATTGATTTGATCTAGTAACAATTTTATTCAGAATGATATTTATTGTCACATCACAGGTGTATAGGGGAGGGTTCTGATAAAGTAACCCATTTGATATTGCATCAGTTAGTTCAAATGGTTCAAACCATGGTAACAAGATAACTCACCCCTTTTACCCTATTAGGTGAGTTGTCCGGACAACTCACCAAAAAGTGCAGACAACTCACCAAAAAGTGCAGACAACTCACCCCGGGGTGAGTTGTCTGGACTTTCGGGTTGAGATGTCTTCACTTTCGGGGTGAGTTGTCTGACTGATATGTACTTTTGGAGCTCTTTTATATACTTTACTGAATATTTCACCAGAATACTTTACTGAATATTTCACAAGAATATAACACAAGAGTCAAATGTACGGTCAAATGTAATGTATTTTATTTAAATATAGAAACAACAGTTTTTACAAAAAATATAGAAAAAAGGTAAACATAAGTTTTTTCAAAAAACATCAGTTTAGAAACAACAGTTTTGCAAACAATTGCAACTTCAGGACATATACAACCGCTCCATAACCAAAAAAGCTATTCAGATTTACAATGATTCTACCCCTCTTCGCTCTGAATTTGACTTGTTGCCATCGGGCAGGAGGCTTAGGGCAAAACTAGCTAAAATAAAGGGTTACAAAACTTTGTTTGTGGACATTTTACATAAGAATTGTAAATAAGAAAATGTTTAAATAGTTCACCTAACACCCACTGTTCATGATCACTGTTGCTGTGTTTATGTGAATGCATTTTATATAGTATTTTAATGCATCTGTGTATTTTATGTAATGTTTAATTGTTGTAACTGACTGCCTGGTGTGCCAAAGACAAATTTCCATTTTATGTAAATGTAATGGACAATAAAGTTTTCCTTATCCTTATGTTTCATAAATTCCTGAAAAATGAACGTTTTGGAATTAGGTGGTTTCTTCCAGGCAGCATATTATATCTATCAACACACTTGTTTTATTAGCATTCTCGTTTGCTTTACTTTCACCTGTCTCCTTTGCACTTCTACTGCCTGTCCAACCCCCAGTGAATGCTGAGTTGGTGTGCTGCCACTCTAGGACAGCAGGGAGAGCTTTTCCTCCTTTAGCAGCAGCCATGGTGGCATGGCCTGCCAGGGCTAGGCTCTCACAGGGAAATTCACTCCACTATTATGTAAGTGTAGCATCCCTATTCTGTGGTCGCCAACTATGTCACAATTTCTCCAACATTTGTTAGTGGAGTTGGACTTAAATGGACAGGCTGTCCATTGAGGACTACATTCATTTTCACTTTCCAGTCAAATTCTTTCCATAATTGGCTCTCTAGCCATCTATGACAGTTAGAACATATCTTTTCCCAAACATTATCCTCTACCACAATGCTCAAGCCTTAACTTTTTATACAAGAGACACTTGTTTCTTTGTTGGGTGTTCAGAGAGTTAAATGAAATGTTGCTCTATATTATTCGGTATTCATTTAATAGCACCCCAGTCTTTATTTCTTGTAATATAATTTCTAATTTGTAGGTATATCTATATAGATCTGTTGACGGCAGGGAAAACTTATCTTGAAGCTGTGAGAAAGATTTAAATACATTCCCGTCAAACAGTTTGTAATTAACCCTCTTTCTGCCCATATTTTATATGCATTACGCACATATAGAATAGAATAATAGATGGAATGTTTCCCACAATAGGCATAGCTCTTGATAGAGCCGTAACAATTTACTTTGGCTGTTTTTGCACCGAGACCCAGATTTTCAATGTATGTTTAACCCATATATTGTTTATTTCTCCTTCCCTCTTTCGTTTTCTCTTGTGTTATCTGTTTGTATTAAAATAATGTTATTGTATCCAACGACGTCGAGTCTGTGGGGGCTATGGGGCTGTAGCCCCCATGAAGAATTAAATAGCCCCTTTTAGCCCCCATGAAGATTTTCGTGGACATTTTATATTAACGTTACAGATTTTCTGGGAATTATTGACCCTCTGTGACTCTGTCGCAAAATTCCGAAAATGTGAACCTCTCCGCCGGCTGTTCAGAGGTGTTAAAAGTACTCAAATGCTAATCAGGTTTCTTTTGTTTTCACCTAGCCAGGTATTATATGCCTACAGTATACAGTGCCCATAGGCGGCGGGTGTGTAAGGCTAGGGAAGGCTTAGCCTTCCCAAAAGTTATGCTGGGTATTTTTTTTAATATATATAATATATGTGCGCAGCATTATATAGAAGGCTATTGTGTGTGTAGTGTGCGTGTGTGTGTGTTGTTGCTGCTCCCTGGTGATCGGGTAGGTAGGCTATACAGCAACTGGCCTAATCAGCATATGATTGGCTACTATTGGTAGGTCTGTAAACCTCGTCCGCTTCCAGTCGCTTTGTAGCAAACAGTAGCGCGCGCTGGTTTGTTTTTGGAAACAGCAAAACGCAAAATGTATTTTCCAAGGCAAAGATAAAGTAATTCAGAAGAAGAAGCTGTGACTCGGCTGTCAGAACTCAGCACCACCACCAGTGCCCGCACGGTTCACACCACTGCAGCAACACTGACACGTTCAGCGGAGTGACTGCTGTCTCTGTGCCGTCTGTGAAGAGCCATGAGCAGCGACTCCCGGGAGGGGCAGCAACACCGCCGGGTAATCTACACAGACTATAGTGAGACTACACACTGACTCGAGAAAAGACCCATATCGTCCAAAATAGGCTAATCAGTCGTTGTCTGTGTATAGGCTAATTCATTGGTAAAAGTATGCTAAATAACTAATTTTTAGACCATTTGGGAAATAAATAAATCTGCGGCGGCGGGATCTAAGGGTAATGGACACATAACGGACACCCGGGTATAAATGCAATAATTTATTAACAAGAAAATAATGAATATTTACAGATATATGGCATCATGCATAAATTACAAACAACATGAAACATATTACTTTTATTACAATTTTTTTTGACTATGGCGTCTTCTCTCGTGTATCATCAGATGTCCGGCTCCATGCTCGCCTCTCCTTGGAGGCCAGTTGGGTCAAAACACAAGTACACCACATTGTGACAGCTGTAGTGAGTCTACAGTCCACCTGCCTGCTGGCAATATAGCCTGGTTGTGATATGTAGATGTGATTGATATTTTTTGTTTGTTTTTTTAAGTCATTCTATAACAACAAAGTAATTGAATTTATTTTATGTATTAGTTGTATTTAATATATTACTATGTTATTACTAATTTTATGTATAACTATATTACTAATTGTATTTATTTGATGTATTACTATGTTATTACTAATTTTACTTCATGCATTACAAATTGTATTTGTTTCATGTATTACTGTTATTACTAATTTTATTTTTTATGAATTTATTTATTTGATGTATTACTGTTATTACTAATTTTATGCATTACTATATTGATAATTTAATTAATTTTATGTATTATTGTCTATATTACTAATTATATTTATTTTATCCATTACTATGCTATTACTAATTTTATTTGATGTATTACTAATTTTAATTTACTTTTATTTTACTATTTTAATTTACTTTTATTTTACTATAATCTATTTTTTTATTGTTCGTTTTATCCATTTATTTATATTATTATCTAGTCATTTATATTGGTTTATTATTTTATTGTTTAGAGCCCTGATTGATCACATCTACATATCACCACTACCAGTCAGGATCTGAGTGACTCAGAACCCTGGTGACCTCCAGATGGAGCCACACAGGAGACCAGCAACGTCCTAAAGAAAAGAAAGAAATGCTCATTACTACTTTGTTCATAAAACAATATTGATTGAAATATTTATTAACAGTTTGCAGAATTACAGTACATGTCAAGCACAAACTCAATACAAAGACTGTTAACTGTAAGTGGACGACCCAATTAAGCATTACACTCGTTTACAAGAGGGTCCACCATGTTCAATTCATCAAAACATTTAGAGACGTACAAATAAGACACTTCTATATAGTCAAAGAACAGAACAGGAATTCATCATAAAGGAGGTAAAAAGGGAAAATAAACGTATACAGTGAGGGGGAAAAGGGAGTCAAGGGATTTACATGTCTTAATGACTGTTGGTAGGGCGTTCCACATTTTGGTGGCATAGGAGTGAAAATAATTTAGTCCCTTGTTTGTGCCGAATCTGGGTTGTACATGGTTCGTTGCACTCCCTCTGGTGTTGTGGGTGTGGACTTCGTTAACATAAAGGAAGTATCTAGACAGGTACATGGGTATCTTGGTGGTGTATCGAATCTTGTGGACCAGACCCATTGCAAGATGCTGTACTCTGTCGTCGACCCTAAGCCATTCCAGCCTGTCAAAGTGGGCAGGAGTGAGGTAGGTTCGGGGGGTGAGGCCAAGTAGGAGCCTGACCAGTTTGTTTTGGGAGATCTGGAGCCTAGTTTTAAGGGCCTTTGAGGTGCTGTGGTACCAGGAGGTGCATGCATAGTCAAAGAAACCTTGTACGAGGGCTCCTGTTAAGGTCTTCAAGGTGTTTGTTGACCAGTGAGGAGATCCTGCAAAGGAATCTTGTTCTTTGGTTGACTTTTTTGATTACGTTGGTGGCCATTTTATCACCGGAAAGATTAGCCTCCAGGATGGAACCTAGGTAGGTAATTTCATCTTTACGTGTGATAACATTGTCACCAACTCTAACCAAGAAGCCATTTGCCTTGCTGAGATTACTATTAGATCCAAAGAGAATGGATTCAGTTTTTCCCAGGTGTAAAGATAGTTTGTTATCAGTGAGCCAGGTGCAGATTCTACCGAGTTCAGAGCTGAGGGCCTTATCAACCTGCAGTTTGTTCCTGTCCGAGACCAGCAGTGCCGAGTCATCTGCGAACAGGAACAAGTTACAGTCACAAGCTGATGTCATGTCATGATCATAGTGTGTGTGCGTGTGCTGTATAGTTACCTTGCTGTGATGTAACTCCAAAGGTGATCAGAAATAGTTGCTCCATCGGCTAGAAACGTGCTCTTCACCGGCATGATGATCCTAAAAAAAATGATTCCATGATGATTCCTAAAAAAAAGTCTATAGTCAACCCTAACTGATTACAGAACATGATATAAAAAAACACAACTAGAAGGATTTAGGCCTGTCACAATTACCTAATCGCCAAGTATTTGAGATACTTTTCATAAGTCATAATCGTCTCCATGTTGAAAATGTTCATATATTGTCAAACATTTTAAAGAAATAATGCAAGCAACCGATCTACAAGCTCTAAATGTGTCACTTTGTAATTTACTTCTCTTTTTTTAGTGTATAAAGTTATTGAATTATGCCATGTGCATCTTTTTGTTTACAAAGCCTACAAAAGCCAAAGTTTTATTTAGAATGTTAGTATGACGCAATTAAATTGTTACTTGTAATTTATTTGAGCGACAATTAAAATCGGCCATTATAAAACCTTAAATTCTGACAGGCCTAAACAGGTTCCAGTGGCGTCTACCGAACCTTCTAGCTCCGTCCGAGCCTCCCAGCGACCCAGAAGTCCTCAGCGGACACACCCGGGGAAAGCTTCGGATCTCGGGCATCGGCTGAGATCTCCATTCTAACAAATAACGAAAGACACACAGCCCAAATTAGCTTTGCTGTGTGTGCGCGCGTGTCCTGTCACAACATACACATGCACTTACAGTAACGTTTAAGAATAGGGATCGACCAATTATCGGCAACGGACGATTATTGGCTTTTTACAAAGCCTAAAAAAGCCCTAACCCTAAAGCGGTTCGTACCGTTGAGTTCCTCACTGAGAAGGCCCAGGTCCGAAGTCCTCCAGCGTCTACCCAGATCTCCGTCCTCCGTCCTCCCATCCATGGACAGACCTGCAGATCTCCATCTCTAGAGGCTCCAGCCTCCAGCTGTGTCTATGATCTCCATCCTGAGAGAGAAAGAAACCATTAGCTCTACAAGCTCACAACACGTTGCAGTGTGAGCTTGTAGATCTGATACGCTCATGATATGAGATATTGACTCTCAAACTAACTAACTGATTTAGATTTATCCTAAAATATTTAAAACATTTGGATTACTGTAAATGATGCCATTCTTCGTACCATAACAGTACAAAAGCAGTTATCCATCCTCAGAAACAAGCAAGAACTATTCCTACTCACAGCTCATCAGAGTCCTCTGAGGAAGCCCCCGGGGGGGGGGGGGGAGCTTTGGAACGGATCTCTGTCCAGGGAACATCAGATCGTCTATCGATATCTCCATTCTAACAAAGAAAATAAAACACACACACCAAATTAGCCTTTCTGTGTGTGTGTGTGTGTGTGTGTGTGTGTGTGTGTGTGTGTGTGCACTCCCTGTCCAGCAGCCGCGTTCCAGCGACGTCTACCGCGATCTTCATCCTAACAAAGAAAGATTGATTAGAGTGACCAAGAGCCAGATATATATTCTATCCTGTCACAACATATATACATAAAACTTTTATTTATAGAGAACATTTAAACAGAAGCTAAACATATCACTTACAGTAATAAACGTTTCAGTTAGGGTTCTTTTTGACAGGCCTAACAGGGTCTTACTTTGAGTCGTCTTCAGAGGAATGCAGATTCCTGGAGAGACCTGCAGTACATCTGGAAGAAAGACATGGCCGTTATCGTCTATGAATGGCTTCATAGAAAAGAGCTTCGCACATCACTCCCTGCCAATAGTCTGGATAGTCTATACTTCTTATTATTGATGACAATTGTTTATGAATTTGATGTATTACTATGTGTTGTTGCTTACTGTAAGTCACTCTGGATGTGAGAACTGCCTAAATTGTTGAAATTCCTAGACGTGATCAATTAGGGTAATAGGGTGTGCAGTTCGGTGATAGCAGTGGTGTCATTTCTATATTTTTACAGTCCCACTCCTCCCCATCATATCTTGCGGTGAAGCTGGACAGAACACTGTCCTTTAAACACCTGACAGCGTCAAGAGAAAGACCACCGCCTGTGCCGCACCGATACGGCGTCCAGCCGGTACCGAATACTTAAATATACCGGTACTTAAATATTTAATTGCAATTTATTTGAGCGACAATAATCGTCCAGTAAAAAGAAACCTCATAATCGTGAAAGGCCTAGAGCGGTTCTTACTGTGCGGTTCCTCACCGGGCAGGTCCAGGTCCGAAGTCCTCCGGCATCTACACAGATCTCCGTCCTAAGAAAGAAATTAGGACTAAATTAGCTTTTGTTTTGTTGAGCTGCATATTCAGAACCACTTAAACCCTCTATAGATTTGATAAAACAGACTTTTAAAGAGAGCATTTGGTATATGCTCCGATTTCACTCTACACAAATTGATTTGCCAAACATAGCAGATCTACAAGCTCACAACACGTTGCAATGCAGTGTGAGCTTGTAGATCTGCTAATTTGGCTGAACGCTCCCCCCAGAATAGAGATGCTGGGGTTGAAGTGGTTAAAAAAAAAAGTGTCATTAAGACTTTGATTAGCTTGGAGAGCTGACAGACATTCAACCAGTGCCACTAGGAGGAATCATACTGCCATGCTATACTTCGTACCATAACAGTACAACAGATATCCATCCCAACAAGAAATATTCCTACTCACAGCTCATCAGAAGTCCTCAGAGGAAACCGCCGGGAGGGAAGGTTTTGGAACGGATCTCTGTCCTTCCACGACCCATCCACCCTAAGAAAGAAAGAACGAAAGATTAATTGAAGTGACCAAGCGCCAGATATACGTACATTGTGTCCTTTCACATCATACACAAAATGTATAGAGAACATTTAAAACAGAAGCCGACCATACCACTCGCAGTAATAGAAAAGTCTAAGTGGTTTCTTACTTTGAGCCGCCTTCAGAGCCCCCCATGCGGATTCATCCATGGACAGCGAGAACTGCAGATGTCCACCTGTAGGGGCTCCGGTTGAGCCTCGCAGCATCTGGAATGAAGACATGGTGGTTAGTCTATGAATGACTTTGCACATCACTCACTTGTTGCTGCTGCCAATAGGAATTTGTGACAATTGCTGTGTGTCTGTTTTTTTTATAATACATACAATTTATATAGCACTTTTCAAGGTACCCAAAGTTGCTTCACAAAACAGTAAAAACACATTTATTTGAAAATAAACTAGATTAAAAAGGTTCAAAACTAGAATTTTTTGGCATGTTTGTGAAGTTTTTCGGTTCCACACCAGTAACTGCTGTTCAACACTAACAGCTACATCCATGACCTCCCTGCAACAACATCAATGAAGTATGGCTATGCAGACGACCCGAGTACTGTGTCCCAGTCTCGAGGCGTAGCTCTCATGTCAAGAAGCTGGATGCTGCCCTCAACACCGGATGGGCCACCCCAAACAAACTGCCTGCCTGTTCTCGCTGGAATCACTCCAACAGAGGTCAGACGAGAAGCAGCCACGCTGGCCCTCACTGAGAAGGAACAGCTGAGTGAATCCCAGCCATCTCCTCCACAAGGTCGTCAGAGACACCACAGCACACGTGCCTCAAGTCACGGTGCCCTTTGCCACACACACACACCAAGTCACGGCGACCTTTGCCACAGCACACGTGCCTCAAGTCACTGTGCCCCTTTGCCACACAGGCCCAGGAACTGCTCCACACAACACCAGCTGACACCTCCAAGGCATCCTGGGTGAAGGCAAGACAGAGGGACCAGTGGAATACATCGAGGACCCCAAATATGTTCTTTGCCAGCACCTCCCCTGCAAGGAGTGGACAACCCTCAAAGCAGAAGTGGGACATCTCGGACAGTGCCCACTGTGAATGCGAGGATCCACTACAGACTGTGGAACACATAATGACCATTTGCCCCAAATACCGGCCACCGAATGGTGATCGTGGCTTAGGTGACCTAGACAATGACACATTGTACTGGCTTGCTGCAACAGAGCTGAAGTTCTATGGACATACGGCAGAAGATGTTTAAGAAACGTATTTTTTGTAATTTCTTCATTTTTTTCGGCAAACCTTTGTGGCATTTAATTTATGGAACATGTGGATGTTTCTTTATTTATTGGTGAAGTTGTGGCATTCTTTGAAATGTATTGACACGTTTGATATATGTTTTTGTTAGGGATGTCCGATATTATCGGCCTATAAAGGCATTAAAAATGAATAACCCTAACCCTTAATTTTACTTTCTTTATTATTTTACATTAAAAACATCTACAAGCTTACAATACAATAAGACACATGTGAGCTTGTAGATCTGCTATTTTCAAAATATTTTTATACATTTGAAAACTTGAGATGAGAGATTAGATCATTTTAGATGAGACATTTTGCATAATGAGTAATTATTAATAATTACTTTTGGTATTTTAAGTACATTTTATACCAAAACCTTTGTACCTTTACTCGAGTACATGTTGAATTGTAACGGAGTATTTCTATATTGCAGTATTGCCTACTTTTATTTAAGTAAAAAGTTTGAGTTATGTTTCCACCACTGGAAAAAGCCTGCATATAATAAATATATATATATATCGGTATCTGTTGATATCGGCAATTAGGAGTTGGACAATATCCAACACCGACTGTCGGACATCCCTTGATTTGTGTGATTTTTGTGCAGCTTTTAGCGAGTTTGTGGCATTTTGTGTAGCTTTTGTTTGTTTGTTTTGTGAACGACCAAAGAGCACACCCAGTATGTATCACAAGGCTATTCCACCAGTCAGGTGTACTTATATCTACATCTCATAAGCGGCCATGAACTAAACACTACAGATATCACAATTTGACTTTGGCAGCAGCAAGAAACGACTGATATGCAAAGCTATTCAGCCATGCTTCTCTCTATACAAACACTCATAATGTCCACATGGACAGCAGCCAGGATGGGGTGGTTCACACAGGAGACCAGGTTCAGTGTTCCAGCAGCATCTACGGTCATCTCCATCTACATCTAGAAAGAAAGACATCAGAAGCTGACCATATCACTCACAGTAATAGAAACATTTTAAAAGGATCTCTGGCTAATAAGACAAATATTCCTTAACATTATACTTGCAATCTATAACTAAAATATAAACCAGTTAAATATTTTATTTCTTTCATATAATCTTTTACTACATAGGAACTGTTCCCGTCGCAGGTTTATGATGTCCATGTGTGGTCCAGCGCTATGGAATGCACTTGCTAATAAAAAGTACTTAAAATATTGCTTTGATGCTTATATCAATTAAGCTGTTTTTGTATTAGCAAACACACGGACAGGCCTCTTTCATACTGGAGTAATTCATCCGCTTCATTTACAGACATCAGTAAAACGTGACGTGACATCCGTATTTAGAATACAACAGCAGCGCTTATTTTCCAGATCCAAACTTAGCGTTGCACAAAGCTTGCTTAATAGCGACATCAATTCATTCCAATCCACATTAAATGTCACGCTCTGCGCGTTCATTCATCCGTATGGTATCGCTCATTTCATTAGCTTCAATAGCGCGACACATCCATTATGGTACTTAGATCCTTCCAATCGATCCAATTTCAATACTTGTGTCCGTATCAGAGTGAAGATTTCAGCTTGAATGTAGGGCCAATATGCCTTTCTTTTATCACCAGAGATATACGGTTCAACAACGTGCTCACACTTTGGGACTTGGGCGTCTTGTTGTTTACTCACTTGTAGTTGTTTGTCGATGGTGATTGATGATGACTGCAACAGGTTGATTGTAGCTGCCCCTCGATTGATGAAAGAATGACAAGTTTGGGTGGTCTCGACGGGTGTGTTTATTGTTCCAACACCGTGAAAACTATAAGGATATAGAATAAATAGTTACAATCGAATAATCTCATAGTTTCACTACTAAAATCTGTGCAATAAACTTGTCACTTCAGCAGTACAATCAACAATAAAAATGGTTAATTTATGGTCAATTATAAATAGTGATACAAAACTCAAGTCATTTCAATTATAAGACAAGGAAAATGCACAATAACCAAAAGTACCACAACCAAACGAAAACCAAACAAATACAATCATGAATGGTATACTCCAAATGGAAACTAGACAAATAAATAATCATGTATACCTCACTCCGCGTATCGAGGGTGCTAAAGGGCTGCATAACCAACTTGAACCTCAGGGCACATCAACAGTCACCGATGGTCACATTTACACATAGTGTGACGGACAGGCACTGTAGACAATAGACAACTTCAGTCACTAAAAGCTCACTACAACTGCAAATGTCACAGGCTTTAACACTGCTTAATCAATAAGAGTACAAACATAATAAGAGTCACATTGTCACACCCCTCTCTGAGGCTAGGGTACTATGAACAAAAGGATGGCAAGGCACGCAGTTGGACAGAGTTTTCGCAAGATTTATTTAACCCAAGTGACATACAAGTTACAAAAACAAAGGAGACCAAACGTCTGCAAAATAGAAATAAAAAGGTATATTCAAAACAAAGTACTGCCTATCATATATAACAGCTATAATCTATCAATCAAAACAATCATTTCCAAATAAATCATATGATATAAGCATAAGTATTTATAAATCCAGCCTTTTTAAATGTACATTAAATAATTATAATATATATATATATATATATATATATATATATATATCATAATAAACATCACAATAATAGATCTATGTAAACCATGGTATTAAGTATTAAATAATAACATAATAACATCACCTCCTCAGAGACAGCTCGTTCCCCGACCAACACCAGCAGAGTGTGCAGACAGACTGACTTGGATACTCAGTCTCTGAGCTTTATACCCCCCATGGCCCCTCCCACTAGACTGGACCAACTGAATAGGGGTCAACATGATCCACAACATGTTAACTCTGCTTGATTTGGCACAGAATACATTCATATATTCACATTCACATTTCCGTTGAGCTTGTAGCTCTTCTATTTGAAAGTCTTTAGTTTTCCCAAAAGTCCTTTACTCCTTTGATGTCCTTCTGTGACAGGCAATCCTCCCCCTCCCTAGAAGGGGAGTTGGGTTGGCCCCCATGAGGATCATCAGAACTCTTCGGCTCTGATTGTATCTAATGAATCTTTGATTCTTGTGCTGTCTGTCCTCAGATGTGCATCACAGATCCAGATGTTATAGACCTGGGTCCTGCAGAACCCATGGTGATGTCTGCTGAAACTGGCAAGAATCTGGGAGAGATCCTGGGCAGTGAGCTGTCCTTATACACAATGGTGTATTGTTATAACCAACCTATATATACTATATATATATATATATATATATATATATATATATATATATTACACGCACGCACGCACGCACGCACGCACACACACACACACACACACACACACACACACACACTACACACTAGGCTAGCCCACACCTCCTACACCAAATGAGTGGAGTGGAGGTCTGGACTGTCTGGAGTAAATAATAATAATTATGAATTGCATTTTTATAGCTCATTTCCAAGTGCTCAAACGCTTTACTTAATAAAAACCTGGAAATTTCGTGACTTTGGACAAGCACAATTTAAGACAATATACACAATCAGCCAGACGGTTGCAGTATTGCATTGGCTAAAGTTTTCCCAAGTTGGGAACAGGTTGGGAATCGACACCGAAATCAGTGACCTAGAGAATACTGTGCCAGCAGAGGTCACTGTGTAACCCAGTGTTTCTCTACTCATTTTCTAATTACTTTATGTCAGGTCAATTACATTAAATTAAATAACAGTCTTAACAAACTATGAATAAAATGTAATTTATTTTATTGCCTATACTACATTGAAAATATATCCACCATTGCCCATACTACATCAGCATAAGTAATACCCGACATTCTCGAATGTCCCGATGAATTGAAAACGGAGGACCCTGATGTAAACAAGTCTAGTGCTTTTTGGTTTCGTCCTCAAAGTAGCAGTGTTTGTATTGACTTGTGCTTTCGTTTGAAATGTACAGTGTACTGTCTGTACCTTAGAGTATATATACTCTAGGTCTGTACCAATTCTACTTTCGCAGATAAGTAAGCCTGGGACCGAGGCTACATTCTACTAGCTACGATTCTACATACTGTGAAATTAAAAAAAATGCAATCAATCAATCAATCAATCAATGAAATCAATCAATCGATTAATTCAAAACACACCAAACAACTGCCAAAACAGCGACTGCTGTGGTCGCAACATTCGACAGGGTTGACATTCCGGTTGTAACACCGGAACTGGGGGAATGAAACAACGACGTGCGAGGAGGACAGGAGAGGTAAATGAAATGAGTGGGAGGCTGGGAGCCAAACTTGGAAGCAGCTCCGCTCCGTCCGTCCGCACTCCGCCGAGGGAGCCCGAACTGAACTCGCTTCTGTTGTGCTTTCTGTGGATTGACTGGGCTGAAGTGAAGCGCTCGCCTCGCAGGGAGACGCGGCTCCAGACGGTTCCAACTCCAACAACGCATTGAATGGAGAAAGAGAGGATTGTACAGTCGAGTTCCACACTTCCAGTAGTTCCGAGTTCGCATTTCGCTGCTGCGCGCGGCTGTAGTAGTAGACTTCCACGGACTTCTTTCAAAAACCGTGAAACTTTAATTTAGTTTTGCACAGTTTTTAACTCACGCCAACATCTCGTTGCCGTTTTTAGTCGTTTAGGTCCGTGGAGGTGCGCCGTATTCCACCTTCTTCTTTGTGCTTTTCCTTGAAGAACGAGAGGTGAGCTAAGAATCTCGAGTTCCCACTGAGACCTCTTGTTGTACAGGTTGTAGTACTAGGCTGTAATACTATCTTCATTTACGGATCCATTCCACGCTCGTTCGCTGAGGTCTGGTCTCCCACCACGGCTGGAGGAGACCAACGGGGAGACATTTCATTTCACAATAAGTACAATCATGGAAGTATCTACGAGGACGGAACATCGGCGCAGAACCGACAAGAGGATGCCATCCGTTTTCACGGTCTGCTCTGTCGGCTTTATCTGCCTCCAAGGTTGGTAACAAAGATCCAGTTATACTTATCTCTCAATGGGATTTTTTTACCACAGTAAATCCTCATTGTTAGTTTAACTCTGATAGGGTATAAATGTAAACAGAAATGAACCCGCAAGTGTCCATTTGGTTACAACCGTTACATTTGTGTACTCTCAGAGTTATAAAGTAAAAAGTCCATGGCAACAATATCTAGTATATTTCTCGCTCTGTCTGTTAAATGTTTCTAGTCTTCACATGCCTTCCTTCGTTTACTGTAAAGAGGCGCACCGCGTACTGGCCCCAGGGAGCCCATTTCTAACTTTACAGTATGTATACTCCATTGTAAGTCAGTCAGGGTTTTGTCATACAAAAAAGGAAGAAAATATTTAACGAGTTTTCCCCCAGAACACTGTCATTTGCAACTCAATGATTTGACCGGAAAACCAACATAAGACTTCTGTTACAAAAAAGGCTAAATATCTGTAGTCTGAGCAATTACACAGTAATTAAATGAATCATTTATCTCCTGGGGAATACAGCAGTATGATAGTGGGTTTCCATCTATTGCCTCAAGGCAGCCATCTCACCCCATTGTGTCCTCTCAAGAGTATACTTCTAACATGACAACACCATTGGATCTCATTATCATATTCATAACCCTCTTGTTTGCATTTTTGAACACTAGCCTAGTAGCCTGTGCCAAACTTGTCATGCCTGGCTTCCTGGCTCCCATGCATATGCTTGGATGGATTGGAGCCGGGGCCATGCTGGTGTAGAATGTTATTGAGATTCAGAATATGAAGGGGAAAAAAGAGGAAAAAGATTAACACGATGTCCGCCCACATTTTTTGATTTCATAACCTTGGAAAAGTGCAATAAAGCCAAGGAAAGGCTTTGTTCCGAATACTGATACTTCCTAGCTTTATGTGAGGAGGAATGCTCTCTCTCTTACCCTGCCAAGGAAGGACTGGGGCTCATTAACTCCTACTGTAGTTCATCTTGTCACAACTGCACTTGGTTCCATTTTGTAGGCCTACAATCATAGAGTCACATTAAAACACTCAGGATTTCATTGTGAGGGTGGATTTTTATCGGGGCAAGTAGTATCTATATACTCTGCATTTGATTATTCTTTCAGTGCCTGAAAACATTCACTGGGGTTGAAGCATGTGTATGCTCACCACCCTGTCCTCCCTCCCCTGCCGCCCTCCTCGTGGTGCCCACTTTAGGGATGAATGTGCTCTCTGTGTGTAGGCAGTTGTGGAGGAGAAGGAGGGTGCTTGCGGGCTTATGCCGGGAATCACTGTTTATAAGAGGGGGTGAATAGAGCTAAGCCAGGTACTGTCATGGACGGACATTTTCAGAAATGTCATCTTTTAAAAGTGGTCTCCTTATAAATATCAGAGACTAAGGTCAGTGCTGGTTTAGTGGTTACAATGCTCATATATTGTACACACAGTGATTGTACATTGGTCTAGTTCCATCTAGCACTCTGCACCAAACAGTCCATGATGGTGTGCAGTTTATCGGAACCGCAGAATCTGGGCGCCAGGATTATATGTTTACCCAGTTCTTTTTTTCCTCTTTCTTTTTTGTAGAATAATCACTGCAGCCCTTGCTCTCGGCTTCTTTATCTCGATCTTCTTTCCATTTGTTGCTGAACAGTGAAGTGCTCTCGACACGGCTCTCTGAGTAGATGAAAGCCACTTATGGAGCTAAACATCCATAATGTAAATGTAGCAGCCGCCCCCCTGTAGTCGATGGCATTCAGTCTCTTTCATTCCCTTCTTTCCTCCCTGCCTCTCTCTGCTTTTCCACCTCCCCCGTCTCTCAGACCTGAGATATTTATTTGAGAAGATGACTGGTTTTAGTGCTGCTGAGAGTAGCTCAGTCAGATAGTGTTTAGATAGAAGTGTTTAGCTAACGTCCTCACGCATGCGTTGTCATTCCTGGCTTCTCTCTTGATCTCTTGTCTAACCCTGTGCCCTAGCTGTAGAAAATCTGGGTTTTTGCTCCACGGATGAATCAGTTCTTCAAAGTTCACTAATAATTTCTACTATTACTGCCCCGTCTAAATAATGTAGATACTTTATGATGACCCTAGCGTTTCTTAGAGCTTTCATAAGTTGCAAGGAGTTGAAAGGTTTTTAAAATATTTCACAGGGTGTCACTGACTGTCTGGCCAGTCTAAACCCTGGCTTAGACCCTAAACCAAGCTAGCTAAAGGGCTGCTGGGAATCAAAGCCACAGTGGATATACTGTATAATAAACAGAACCGTTATGATTTGCCATTCTTTCAACAGATACATGTGCTGTCAACAATTTCTGTGTCTTGCCTCTGGGGCGTATGCAGGAAGCAAAAAACTTAAGTGGAATCTCTCTGTAGCAGAAAAGGGAGCGTATTTTATAATGAGGTGGTTCCAGAGAATCCAGAACCACATTTAGAGGATCCTTTGGATAATTTAAAACATTTGTACTGTATCAGCTTGGGGACTGCAGGGTCTATAGCCCTACTATGTAGGATTACAGGATGTTGTGCTAGCTCGCCCACCTGCTGCCGTTTTATGCAAAAAATCCAGGCATTTGGCTTTTATTAAACATTGCTGGGCTTTTTGGCCGCATTCTGGTCCTGATTCTATCAATGCAAATAAGAAGATAAAGGATGCCAACAACATATGCAGGAGTCGGGAGTAGATATTTAGGACTGAAAACATATTTTATAAGAAGCATTTGACACACACGTGCATGTGCGCACACATGCATAACATATTTTTAGATAGATGTGCTTCTTGGCGAGGTCGGTCGCCAAATCATTTGGAGGGGTCGCCATACTTTTCTGAATGTGCAAAAATATAATATATATATATGTGTGTCCAAAATGACATGGATAAACCAGTGTTTTTTCGACATGAAGAGGAGGAATGTGGGTGGCCACACTGACTGGCTGGCTGTAGGAAAGTGTGCATTGTTCTCTCGGACGCCTTCATATTAATCCACTTTATCCACTGTATGAGATGTGTACATTAAAAGAAAAACCACAAACTGTAACAAAAATAGTTTGTGTCACTATTTTATTTCGCCTTTACAGCAGTCTGTATGCGTGCACTGCACACACGTGTTTGGTAAGTGTGCGTGCACACTGCACATGCATGCCACACTCAGGCTCGTTTGTTCAGCGAGTGTATATTGTTAGATCAGTGAGTCGTGAAAGATGGGGGGGTCGAGTGACTTGGAGTGGACAAGTCTATTTTGGGCGTACCCAGCCAGAAAGGTTGAAACACTGGTATAGACACACGCAGCTAAAGGTTTAAAATGTGAAATGGGACTGGAGGTTGTACGTATAGCACATACAGTACATTGCACTTTTCTCATCATTCACTGAAGAAAATACCCCAAACAAACAAGTTGACTTAAGTTTCAGTGCAGCTTTCTGAACGTGAAAGCCCCCTTCATCCGGGTGGTAATGTGGGGTTGCCACTCCATCACAGAGGAGCCAAAGTTACTTCTGGCCTCATTTATCTTTTTTTTTTTTCTTCCTCCACTCGAGGGTTGAAGTGAGTCGTGGTCTCCAGTTGCAGCCTGGCCAGGGGCCCTCCTCTCGTTACTTCTCCTTCTTTCTCCTCCCCCTTTTCCTCTCCTCGCCAATGTCGCCATCATTATCTTGGAGTTGACCAATAAATAAAACAAAAACAAACCAAGAAACCCCATAAAGACTAAGCAGTGAGTTTCTATGATGTGTTGATTGCAGTCATTTTGAAGTTAGAAATTGCATGCTTGCCAAAAACAACGGAGACAGTTTGTCCTCGGCCTGAGGGGAAGGATTAGAGGGAGAGAGAGATTGGGGGTGTGTGTGTGTGGGGGTACAGAGAAGTATAAGGCGGGGGAGAGAGAGAGAAGGAACTTTTGATCAGAGCACATAATCAAAGCCTATATGTACTTTTCAGTTTTCAGAAGCTGTGCTTTGCTCAAACAGTGTTTAAATCTGATTTCTCTTGCTGCATGCATGGACATCCATATGTACCCAGGCAAGGACAGCTATGGGATACTGGCACCTTCTGCATGCAGCTTTAGTGGAAAGAGAAATGCCCATTGCCTGTGCCATGGCCATAATTAATGATGTGATGTGTGCAGGAAGGTGGTATCTCCTTGCTTGAGTACTGCAACAGGGAAACATTTCCTGCATAATGGCCTCTGTGGCCATAATCACTTCTTCATTATTGATAAATGCAAAGTTGCAAACCAAAAAAGAGACGGCTAATGCTACTCTCTTGATGATTGTTGTACCTGATAGTACTTCTTGTACTTAAGACTGTGTGCATGTGAGCACATGTGTATGTTTGCTCATGTGTCTCAGCTGAATCTGTGGTTGCAATTGGATGCGGGCCTAGAGATCTCTCTCTTTCGTTTCACCCCTCTTTCTCTTGTCAGTCTATTTTTACCCGTCTCTTGCCCCTGGTGGTTGACAACTCTTTGTTGAAGGTCATGAGTGCTCTGCTGTTGACTTGGTGAGACTAAATGGATGAATTCCCATGGGCCGTGTGTGCCTGCCTATCACTGTCTCCGGTCTATTGACCCTAGCACATCGCCACACCTCGTTCTACAGACGTTTAGGGGAGTGCTAGTGAACAGAAAAGAAAACGTTGTTCTTTGTCGTCCTTTTAAATTGAATAGCCAGGGCATGAAATTATGCTCGCCCACTCACCCAAGACAAGTGAATCAACAAAAGGTTAAACTAGTTGGTGAGTGAAATGTATTTGGATAAATCACCTAATAGCTAACAATTAGTACTGCCTGATGCTCATAATAGCAATATCTATCTACCCTGCTGGACAAGCAAGGAGTGCCTCTTGCCTGAGTGGTAGATGTTGGACGATCTGGGCTCGAATCCCAGGTATGACATAAAACGTTTGGATTGCAGCTTTAATCATTTCGCCCCCCAAAAAACATGCACTTAACCCATTCTGACCTGAGATCAGATTCTAAAAATGTCTTCTACATCCTGACAGTTTTCTGAAAAAGATATGTTTCTGTCAGTCGTTCTTCGATTTTTTTTAAATAGCAGACCTACAAGCTCGTAGCGCATGAGCTTCAGATGGGGGCTGCTGTGTAGATGTCTTGTTAACTTGACACGCTGCTCTAATAATGTGACGACTCTTTCATTAGATCCACCACTGCTCAACATTCCCTGACCTTTCCTTAACCTCAACCCTAAAATAAGTGCCACTGCCAGACTCCCCATTTCCTTGTAGAGATTACGCAGGGTTTCATGTGCACTTAAAAAAAGAAGAAGAGATTAATACAGATGTTTATTACCGGCTTGACACTGCCGAGATCACACTTCCAACCACTGTAAATCTACATGACAAGCTTCTTTTCCCCTCTAGCCCAGGTGTGAGGCCAGAGAGAGGAGAACCGAAATTAAACCCTGTGTTTTGTTTTGTTCCCACGTCCGTGCCAAGGCATGTGTGGTGTGCCTCGGTGCTGCATTCAAATGCATCTGATGAAAACGTGCAGGAATGCCTAATTTGGCCCCGGCCTGTGTGAAAGGCTAGGAGGAGGAGGAGGAGGGGGGGGGGGGGCGGGGGGGGGAGGGGAGAGGCGTCTGGCATGCCATTGCATAATCCCGGGAGTCATTAACTCTTTGTGTCCCGACTCCCGAGGCTGAATGAACTCGTAGCAAGGGCCACAGGCAGACTGATGTGAGGCAGTGCTCAAGCCCCCCCCAACCCCGAAAGTAACCACACCATTGGATCTAGCCAGGCTGACACAGGCCAATTGGATGGGCTGTGAGTGTGAACTAGCTTTGATCCCCAGATGAATAGGCCATGGCCTGCCCTGTCTACATGTTAAACCGAGGTGGACCCTAGCACATCGCTACGGCGTGTAACAGTATTTTTGTCCCTCAGTGTGTGTGGGTGTCCACTGTCGTGATTTACTGTATCGTCCAGTCTATTTGTCAGCATTGGGTTTTAGATGTCTGCTGTGCCTGGCAGGGCTCCAGACTGGGTTGTAGTGAACTCTTGTCAGCTGTGAGAGATTGGAGCGCGGCTCCTAGGCTCATCCAATATTGTCCCCCATGGTAGCCTGCATGCGCGACGTACAGCGTATATAAGTGCTAACTTTGTACTCTACTCTCCACCAACGCCGTGGATCTGAGATATCGCTCCATAGGAATAGGATGGAGTCTCATGCATGATTCATGCGTGTATGATTCAAACTGGTGGCCCTGTCCTTTTGAACGCTCATACATATTGGATGTGGACCAAGCCCCACAGTACCTCAAGTCTAGTTATAACGGGCTGTGGCAAAGCATGGTTTCAGCATCTCTTCTCAAACTGTTTTCATGAAGGTATCTTCTTTAGCTGGGCCTTTTAAGAAATGTTGGGAAGAGCACGGATCTGTCAACAAAAACATATTGTGATTGACGACGTGATGGGCTCTTCTCCACATTGGGATCATTTTCAGATCTTCTGGAAAGTGAAAGTTCAAAACACTGCCCATGCCAAACTGACTTGATAGATCTCAGACTACTGACACATCATGAAGACTCGAAGGGGACACTGGGGCAGTGTACTGTTTGTATTTTTCTTTTCTTCCTATTCTGTGGAGAAGGTGACTGCTTGGGAAAGTGCACAACATTTTACCTCCAGTAATGTGAAAGGAATAGAATACACCCGCACAGGCGCACACTGTGTATTTGCTCGGTACATGAGTATTTTACTATTTTCTTTTTTATAATATTAATAATATATAAATAATAAATATTGTTAAAAAGAAAATACTCATGTACCGAGCAAATACACAGTGTGCGGGTGTATTCTATTCCTTTCATTGATGTCCACTGGCCTACGCACTAGGGATGCCACATGGTGACCATTTGACCAATCGAATATTCTAAAGCTCTGGCGATTAATAATCGATTAATCGACCCCCCCCCCACACCCCCTCCCCCCCAAAAAAAAAAAGAATATATATATTTTTTGTTTTTTTTAATTTTTTAATCAATATCAGATAAAACTTCTAAGATTTTATATTATGCACATGCCATGGTCACATAACCATTATATGTTGAGTGCATGCTTTGATGGTTACAGTTTTATAATCAGTTTTGATGAGTAAACCTTTGTGGAGATCTTCTCAGTGCCATTCAGGATGGAAAATGAAATCCATTTGGATTTGGGGAGAAGTAGTTTCATAAGGGGCTGGTATGTATTACTTGATATAAAGAGAACATGTTCAGTTCACTAGTCTACACTCTAGTCTACACCTGCCTTCATTTCATCTGATTGTCTGTCTGGCAGGCACTTAACAAGCTAACTGTGTCTGTTAGATAGAGGGGCAGATCAGAGTGGCTTTGCTCAACTTGATTTATACTTATATTCTCCACTCTGATGAAGGTACATGTTCGATATATCATGCAGCATTACTTATTAGCCTATATTTTAACTATTAAAAAAAAAAAAAAACGTTTTTTTTTTCTTTTTTCGATTTTCGATTATGAAATATTAAAATCGATTTTGGGGACGGCAACACATAATCGAAAAATCGATTATTCGGCGGCATCCCTACTACGCACCTGTGCATACGTCTGATTTCTAGGCGTGCGAAAGGTTTTTCCTGCAGTTGATATAACCTCCAGTAATGTAAAAGGAAAGTCATTCTAACAGACCATCGGCTTGCCAGCTTCAAACACACCAAGAATAGATTTGAAGTGAACGCTCACTTGCTGCTCTTGCTGTCTGTGCTGTAGTTAGTGAAAACTTTGTTTCCAGCTCCAGCACACCTGTGGAATGGTTTAATCTGCCAGCACACATGGGCACGTTGGGCAGGCTAGCTGTTCAGCTAGCCTGCCGTGCTGTCTATTCGGCTAGTCGGCCTGTCGTGTAATTGCCCTCCTAACAGTGGGACTGATTGTTCCATGGGTTTATTTATTGGCTCGACAGTCACCTCTGCTGCCCTGAGGTCTGTGGAGCGGCCATGTTTAATGATTATACGTCATCCCTGCGAGCCCCTCTCAAACACTCATGTCCAACATTGGCTTGTGCTAGTGGGCAGTAATTACTACAGCAGAGAAAGGGCGCTCATTACATGGGGTAATTCATTCCTTTCCGCAGCGTTACTGATGCTAACAGAACATACTCCTTGTGCTATTGCCAGTGGCGGAAAGTAGCTAAGTACATTCACTCAAGTACTGTACTTAAGTACAATTTTGAGGTATTTGGACTTTACGTGAATATTTCCAGTACTTTTACTTCTACTCCACTACATCTCAGAGGCAAATATTGTACTTTTACTCCACTACATTTATTTGAAAACTTTATTTACTAGTTACTTTGTGGATTTTGATTATTATGATAAATCATGCGGTAACCACTTTGAATTGACGTTATACAAGCTCACAATGCGTCGCGGTGCCACTCATTGTGAGAAGTTGCAAAAAAGAAATGGCACATTCTGCATAATGAGTCATTTAACTTTTAGTACTTTAAGTACATTTTGATGCCAATACTTTTGTACTTTTACTTTTTGGTACAAAATGTGGGAATTTTCCGCCACTGGCAATTGCACTACTACTTTGCACTCTGTCCTCTCGTCCCCTCTCCCTGCGAGCCTGCGCTCCGTTATAAGCCCGACACCAGGGTTTAACTTGATTTGTTCTGACTTGAGGGATCATGGCGTGGTGGAGTTTAAATAATTGAAGTTTGCCGCATGAGGAGGTTTCGTTCAAACACCATCTCGTTACAGGATTTTTAACGCTTTTCCCTAATGGTATGTGAACTGACGTAGCTGGCTGCTTTGGGGGGGAACTTGTCTTTCATTTCCCTGCACCCCATAGTCTGTATCACAACATAAGCTAGGCTCTAGTGATAATTGCCTCTGCCAGGTGCTGGGGGATTGGGGTCGTCAGAGGTCAGCATTGTCTGCGTAAACCTGCTTCCTGTTTGTCCTCTGCCATTCCGCTATTCTTCCAATACTAGCCTGCCGGTAAATAGGTGGGCATCCCCGGAGGACACACATGCGTCCAGTACAATAGATTTCTCTGTGCAGGTGCAGTTGAAGCGGTGTTGATTAGGGAGCACGCGTGACACAACATTGTTTCCTGTCCCTTGTATCTGCTGACCTCCGACAGCCATGATGCCAGCGTCAGTGTTGTTGTGTCTGAAAGACAATGCGCCCCCCCCCCCCCACGCTCCACCTCCTGTGCCCCATAGCAGAGGAAGTGGATGTTTTGTTGGATCCATTTCCTGTTGATATACGTCAACGTGGAAGAGCAGTTCCACACACAGCCCCTGTCCGCTGATCCACACGCTTGCTGCCCTTAACACACACACACACTCACTCACACACACAGACAGACAGAGGGGCTATGGTATGGCTGTACGACACGGGAGGTCTTTCTTCCGTCTTGAACTGTGTGGTCGAAGGCCCAGAGGCTCTGTGTGTGTGTGTGTGTGTGTGGTCAGGCTGAGCACAACTGGCTGTGGTCTCCCTGGGGGCTGTGTCTGGGCGACAGCCATGGAAGCAGCAGCATGCCAGTGGCTGTTAGGCTGTTGACTTCCTGTACAGCAGCAGATGTATGCTCCGTCCTGTCACACCACCACTCAGTCTGTAACACACGGCGCTTTCACCATCACTCCTGGAATTTAGGAAAATATGTAAACACAGGCCGACGCCATTTGGGAAAGCATGCATTGCACACATGACGTGTGTGTGTGTGTGTGTGTGTGTGTGTGTGTGTGTGTGTGTGTGTGTGTGTGTGTGTGTGTGTGTGTGTGTGTGTGTGTGTGTGTGTGTGTGTGTGTGTGTGTGTGTGTGTGTGTGTGTGTGTGTGTGTGTGTGTGTGTGTGTGTGTGTGTGTGTGTGTGCATCAACCCAAACGAGCATGTTTCAGAGAGGTACGTGCATGTGACAAACGGAACCATAGGTTCTTGTCCTTGAGTGTGTCATTCCTGACGGTGACGATGCGAGGGCAGGCGGCAACGCGGCTGTGGAATGGTGTGTTGTGTGCATAGAAGTGGGGCTGCGTGGCACTCTGGAGTATATGCCTGGGAAACGAGAAAAGAACCGATTAACAAAATATTGTTATTCAAAATTCACATTTTCCAACGAGCAATGTATAGTTGTATGACAAAGAACAGATCAGACTTCATTCCTCTCTCCCCCCCCTCTCTCTCCCCCCCCTCTCTCTTCTTCACGCATGACTAGCAATGTCTCGTCTTGATATGCAGCGCTAAAGTAAGCATGAGAATGAGAATGAGAATAATGCAAAGACCCTGCTAGAATTATTTTGATTTCCCTGACATCCCTGGACCTATAGTCATTTCCTCATCTCTAGTATAAAATTTGGCCAACTTGGACCAACAGTAGAGGTGCATAATTTCAGGAAGGGCCTGTATCCTTAATGAAACAACGGCTTCTTCTGCTTCACAGTTGTATCAGAGTTTCAGCAAAAAATTATAATCTGAAGCATTCGTCTGTCTCTCTCTCAAATCCTAATTGAAGATTGTAAACCCTCCAGATCCATTTGGTTCCATTTGTACACTCTTCACTGTTAAATCCACATGGGCGATTTTACCGTGTTGCTTCCTTTCGCTCTCGGGGTGTTTTTAAACTAGACCATTACTCTGTAATGGAGCTGTGTGCTGTACCTCTGCCTGTTGCGTTTTTGTGTGGTGACTTCACCGGGGCCCTTTCATCTCTGCGTGGATGGTTTCCAGGCAGACATCTTACTCTGCTTTGTGTGGGCCCTCTTGTTTGGCCGTTGCAGGCAGGCAGAATAGGAAGAAAAAGGAGGCGGTGAAAATGTACACCCCTGCCTTCCCTGCAACCTCGCGTCCATCTTAAAATGAGGTCAGATGACACATGAGCTCTGGGTTCATCTCTCTGTTTCTCATACTCTCTCTCTCTTTCTCTCTGGTTCGTTCATTCATTCCCTCCTTGCGTGCCCTCAAAAGAGGCTACCCTGTGACTCAGAGGCAGAAATCGGGTTACACTTTGATGTAAATGGTCGAGAACCATTGCAATCGGCTCTGGAGAAGGATTGTTTTCAAACTGCACGTGCCTTGAGTGAAAAATGCAAAGCTTTCCTCACCAGATCCTTGCAGGTCCCCTTTAACTTAAGGCCTTGAGTTAACCACTTAAGCCCTATATACTTCATTGACTGGTATCCGTCAGGGGTCTATTCTTGGCCGCCTCCTCTTTTCCCTCTAAAACCAAATCTCAACGACAATATTATCGCTCTACAAACTCACAAGTTAAACGTCACATTGTCATGCGTTGTGAGCTTCTATATTAGCAATGTTTGCCAAATGTTCGCCTATTTTACCAGAATGCTCATCTATACATGCCCATAGTAGGGAAGATGGGGTTCGAGTTTGATGTGTTTATTATGGAATCATCGAGGTGATCTGCTTGGCTCGTTTGCGGTGGATATTGTCGTTAATACCATCAGTTCTTAACAAGCTCTTGTGGCAGTTTACCATTTATGTAATGTAGTCTGAAAAGCCGTTTGAAATACTTCTGAAAAGGCTTAATTTGATTGCAAGAAATGTTTCAGAACTTGATTGTTGCCCGACCATGATGAAAGCAGTGGTCATCTTTGCACGTCTTTCCTTTCCTTTTCATCTTTGCATCGCGGCCATCGAAGCACGGCCTTCAGATTATAACAACCAACTGTGCCGAATTTGATAACGCCTCACACAGATAGAGGCCAGTCATGAATTAAACAAGCCCTGCTATTCATAGACGCACAAATGTTTCTCATCTAGACAGTCGATGTCCTACAGCTTTCTATTTCTCCCCCTCCGACTCTTTGTTTGATCTTTTCTGGCACTGTAACTCTTTCTAAAAAGTTTGTGGCTGTTCAAAAGGCATTAAACATGAGCGTGTTCCCAGCGGAGGAAAATGGTAAGAGACGTTCGCAGAATACGCTGAGCACGGCAGTGTGTGTTAAAGCCAAACAACGGGCTCAGAGCCTCGAGGAGCTATTGGCCCCTTGCACCCTTGTTTCCTTCAGTAAACATGCATGCACGCACGCACACACACACACACATACTTACTGAGCCTTTCTCCATCTCTCGTGCACATACGCAGCCACGTGTCTATAAATGCTTTCTTTCATCGTTGCCATTTGGGGTTCTCAAAAACATTTTTTTTTCAATTGGTTTCATTTCCCAAAGCCGTGACTTGGCACCTCCCCGCGTATAACATGTTCAGTGTGCTATAAATGCTGAAAGAGGGAAGAAAAGGCCCATTCTTGTTCCTAGGAATTGTTGTTTTAAGACCAAGGGAGTCCTACATTTGACTTACTGTGGAAAGTTATGAAACGCCCATGACAAATTTGGTTATTTATTCAAATAAATAACATTTATTCAAATAAATAACCCCCGATATTAGTCTGATCACCACGTTCTTTTGATCTGAACATTTAAAATATTAGGAAATGCACCAAGGCAAGTGATGGAGACAGTAAGTTAAACATTTAAACCCGGCTTTTGAACTTGTAAGCCGTTCCAACCAAGTTCAAGGAGGTTCAGGATATATGTTCCCCACAGAAACATGAGAAACCCACAATTGACCAGTCAAAAACTTGTTACAATCATGAATTTACGTCTCCCCCAAGTCGGGAGACGAGCTGCCTCATCTTTTTCATGTAGCAGCTGGAGAGTAGTGAGAACGGGAGGGGTGGTTTCTTTGGGCTGCGGGACAGTATTTCAAAGTTTCTTTTATGGTGGTTTCCCAGTCCCCGTAGAGTGTACACTGTACTGCAGAGTAGACTGCACTTTACTGTACACTGGACTCTTGGTGAGTTGAATTACAACAGAAGTTTCCAGCTTTCAAAATGTGGGTTCTTCTTAAGGCAGTGGTTTTCAACCAGTGGTCTGGGCCCGGGGACCATCAGTGGTCCCTGAGGGGGGTTCCAGATGGTCCCCAGCCAAATTGAGAGTTGGTAACCAAATGGACCCTTATAGATCTTTAACCCTTGAGTGTAAAATGAAACCAAATGGACCCTTGTGGGGTCCATTTCGTTTCATTTTACGCTCTCAAGAGTTGAATTATTGTCAACGACAATAACAAAATATTTTAATTGTGCGTCTGAGAATCTCCTCAAATGGTGGCTCAAATGCAGAATAAATAATGGACCTTGACATGAAAAGGGTTGAAAACCACTGTTCTGAGGCTCAGGTTTTATGCAGTAATGTAGGCTTTCCTTTTAGAGTGGGTGAACCTGGTCAGAGGGACATGGAAGTCCACACGGGAGGTCAGGGGTCAGCGACAACCTTGGGTCAGCCCTCCAGAAGCCTGCTCGTGTTTCACACCAGATGGCCTCTTAACAAGCGTTAGCCTTTCAGAACAAAGTGAGAAAGAAAGAGCGATGTTTTGAGACACTACAGGCTCAAGTGTTGAGCTGAGCTCCCATGTGGAACTGGGGGGAAAAAAGTGGATGTTTCAAAGCTCGGTGAAGGATTATAGTCATTAACGCACAAAGGATTCATTTGTCCCCATCTTATGCTCTGCTCTCTGCAAACGATCACCTAAAAGGTTCCATCTATGTAGATTGATTTGATTGATAGAAGAAAGGTGATAGTTTGATCATAGTTTGGGGGGATGTGACAGAATGATGGAGATATTCCAGATGTGAGGTAGAATACAGTGGACAGCTTGGACTACATATTACGGATGTCTCTCCAAAGGGCAGTTGAGTAAGACATTGAACCCCAATTTGTTCCGTGTGTGCGTGCGCGTGCGTTGAGTCAAAACATGTGCAACTAGAAAGGTGCAATTCTGAGTACAGTACAGAGTACAGTATGGTGATGTATGTATGTAATATGATCATGATTGATCCACATGACGTCACAGGGACCCCCTTCAATGAACAGTGGCAACCCTTTGCATATCAGTTCCTCTGTGCTCTTAGCCCTGTGTGTGTGTGTGTGTGTGTGTGTGTGTGTGTGTGTGTGTGTGTGTGTGTGTGTGTGTGTGTGTCTCTCTCTCTCTCTCTCTGTCTCTCTGTGTGGTGCTGGCGCACCCTACCATGGTCCTGTGATCATGATGTGATTTTCTCTGTGGATCAGGTGATGTGAGAGGAGCCGCAGCGCAGCCTGTTTGAGCTCTGAGGTGAATGTGTTTATATCCGGAGCTGTTCTCCACCACAAGAGAGACCACATCTGACACCCCCGACCTACAGCCCAGCCTGGTTGGCGGCCGGGTGGAGGCAGATCATGGGTATTCTGATGAGCTCTTCTCAGAATATGCAGCAAACGTTTACAGGCAACAATCCTTTGACTGTGAAGACTGTGTGTAATGAAACACCCATGCCTACCGGTATGTTATACTTCGTGATGGGACGGTGTTGTTGTGCAGCGAACATCTTTGAGGGGCCGATTGGCCGATAGCCCCTCCTATGTCCAGCTTTTGGTCTATAATTATGTAACCCAAATTTGGTCCTAACACAAACATTAAATACCATTGACAATGAATGGACAATTTTGAGTGTTTGTGTAAACGCAAACATTGATGACGAAGGCCAGAATGAGATGATGTACGATGATAAGAGCACCTCTCACTTAATAAAAATCACACCTGTGTGAACTGAGTGGTGCAACTCCCCTCTCTCTCTCTCTCTCTCTCTCTCTCTCTCTCTCTCTCTCTCTCTCCCTCTCTCTCTCAGCAGGCAACAGTGCTACACTATCTCTCTCTCTCTGTTTTTCTGGCACAACAGCGCCCCTACTGGTACTCATAGTCATACCACTGGTGCTCATAGTCACATAGGTAGGTTAACGTCACATAGGTGAACAGTGAACACGGACATTGCTGTTCCTTGGAGTGGTTGCACCACTCAAAAAAGGGAAAAAGGGCATTTCATGATTACCATAAATAACTGAAAAATGTTTAATAAGAATGGAAAATCGTGGCTGCGTTGTTGCGAGCTTGTAGATCTGCTATTGTCACTCCTTTGTTTCCTGAACTTCCCGTGCAAACGTCTAATTTGCGTGACAATGCGTGGCGTTCAGAGTTTTACTAATTCCACCGTGGCTTTTCAGAGGATTGAGCTAAGTAAGGCTGCACTGCGTGCAGGAAATGAATTGTGCTCCCCAAGTGGATTGCACCAAGAGCTTTAATAGATTGGATTAATACAGATGGCTGCATATCTGGGATGAAACCAAATTCATTTTTGTATTCGTTCACCCTGCCATACAGATTATTTAAATGGATTATCTCTTTGTCATTGTTCCTCGGTCATTCTTGTTTTAATTTCCACTGACAACTCAATTTGTCACGTTGGTTTTACATTCCACTCCGTTGTTAGTTTTAGTTTTCACTTTATCCCCAATATAAGTGACTCCTCTCAAAATGAATCCTTGTCTTATTCCCAGTACATGACTTTTCATTGCCCTCAGGCCAGCAAAGAGGTACTTCTTTAGGTTTTTGTGGTTGCATCTGATGTTCATTTGAGGTCTGTTTTATCATGAGCCTGGTCTTCTCTTTAGATGGCTAGTTCTTGAGGTCACCCTGAGCGTTGTGGTGAAATGATTTCTAGCTCTAGTGGATTTTGTGCACCAGAGAACAAGTGGCTCTTGTTATTTGCGAGCAGGGAAATGGCTTTAAGTGAATTTGAAACCATATGCTTCTTATTTGCTGTAAATCTTCTTTTCATCTCGCTAATTTTAGTCTTGCCAAATACTCAGAAGTTATAAAGATGGGTCTATTTTGAATGTGTATGCCAAAGGTATTTTCAGCCAAGTCCATGTCAGGTTTTCATTAATATTGCGGATTTTAAATGAAATTTTAGTCTCTTTGATCTTTTATCTGATCTTTGGGGGTCTTAATATTAAGTTGACATCCAAAAATGAGTCTGCACTCTGCTGTATAACTTCTTTGTGAATCTTTTCTCCTAATAAGAGACATGCGATTTATGCCACAAGGCCCTATCAGACATCCTTTTATCAGTCGGGGTCTAACTTCGTTATCCTCCTTTGACACACAACAAGAGCATCTTTCACTTGCCTGTGTATGACTTCTCAGCTTCCTAATGATGGCCCGTTGCTACTAGTAATGTAATTTCCTCCTCGCTTCGTATTAGCACATGTAGCGACATGAGCAGGTATATAAAGCTGAAATATGGGCCAATCGTAGGTATGTGCATGGTCTGAGAAAAGCATGTATGCCATTTCCTTTGGCCGCGGTGCAGCCAGCAACAGAACGAGGCTAATCCAAATGAAATAACGGTTCCCTGTGCAAAAAAGCATTTGCTCCCTTTTGGATGACCAGCAGAATAGTTTTGGTTTGCTTTACACTGCATGTTTGCAGTGTTTAAATTGCTAGTTGCTAGAGGTCTATCTGTTACATGTGTCATTGAAACGGGAGATTAGCAAGGGGTGTTAAAGCATATATGCAAGCTCCCTTTGACAGCACGGGACTTGTTGCAGAAGCAGAGAGCACCCGACCATTTTTCTTATTTAGTCCTTGAGTGGTGGACTTGTCGGCAAAGCCTTCTTGTTGACTTTCAGAACTCCATTAGACCGCAGCTCCGTGCCTTCAGAACGCCAAGACTGTAGTTCAGATGCTGGGAGGATCAGTGGCTCTTTGTTACTCTAGATTAGAAAGCATGTCTGCTAGCGCCGAGACTCAGAAGGCTGTAAGTCACAGCCTCTGTAGTTATAAGCCTGACCCCAAATATCTGAAATGTCAGTCAGAGTTAGGTCTGGGGGATTGCAGATCAAGATGTGAGTTCTAACTTCTAACCTTAGGCCCTTATACACTGGGGCTCCTGTATAGCATGACCTCTCACCTTAAACAAGGCTTAATCTACTCCTTACAAGGTCATTATCTGATTATCTCCGCCATGTCATTTCACACAGGACGCCCCATACAAACTGTTGTGTATTTAACAAGGTTTTAAATACTAACAATTTGTCACTTGTGTCCATGTTGCCCAGGGTGCTTGTTTGCTTGAACAATAGCTGGACTGTTAACTGTCTCCAGGAATGCTGATAACTTAACTCTCAGTTATTATCTCTTAACCCAAATTTATGTGTGATGGGGTTAAAAGTTTCCAAGTGCTTCCCCTGCTGACAGCACAGCTTTATCTGAACATTCTAAACCTTTAAAACAGTTGCTGTCTGCCCTTAGCATCTCTGCCACCAACACCCCCCCTCCCCCCTCTCTGTCCCAACACCCCCCCTCCCCCCTCTCTCTCTCTGTCCCAACACCCCCCCCCCCCCCCTTCTCTCTCTGTCCATGTGAAACTCAAACAAAGCCCATGCCATCTTGCATACCATAAGGTACTGTAAGGTATTTACCCCAGATTGTCAACCAAACGTGTCAACAAAAAGCAGAAGGATAGATCATTTAGGTCCAGACCGTCCAGTCAAAGCATAGTGAAATCCCTAAAAAAACACTTTTAAGGCCCTGGTGAGCTCTGTCCATGACGTTCCGTTAGTCACTCCCCGTGGAAAGGCAACCTTGCTGAGCGGCTTGTCGGTGCCGAGGTGTGAGGCAGGGAGCAGGCTGAAGAACTGGTTTCCCCGTGATAAATAGCAGGCCTGAGTTTGGGAAGTGTCTCCTTTCTGACAGAGGATCAGGCTTTGTCTTGAAATGTGAGCTCTGAGCTCTCTGCAGCCAATGCCAGCTTCTCAGGGGCTCTACCACTAGCTATCAGCGCAGCAGGGAGGGAGGGAGGGAGGGAGGGAGGGGGGAAAGAAATGGGAGAGAGAGAAAGGTGGGGAGACAGATTTATGTTACAGGAGATGCCTTTGGGTGATGTGGGAGGGATAAAAGGTTTGTGTAGATGTCGCTGTCTGTTAAAGGGGATTAGTGCTCGATTTAAGAATTCACATAACTATGGCCTTGGATAATCCAGCGATGATTCTTGACACGCAAAGGAAAGGACTCCCTCCCAAAGAAACCAAAGAACTACCTTGATGTTCCACACAAATCTTTCAGCTCTCATCCAAATGATGGCTAGTAGTGATGGCTATTTCTTGGCAGCAGCAACTTGATGCGAGCATATGAGATATATGTGAATATCCCACCTTGAATGTCAGCTTTATGTTTCTCAGGCATTTGGAACCATAGCAGGGATAGCAAACACTATCAGCCTGGCTGGTAGTGATACCTACCCAATTACTCTGTGTTTATACCGTGTCTGACGTGTTTATGCATAGCAAGAGCGGCAAGGTAACTGATGTCTATTGTTAAGCTGTTTACACAGCAAGCTCGCTGGCATGGACTGTGTTGGGAGGTTGGTTACAGATAGCGGGAGCCGCTAGCCGCGAGGCCGGCTTCAGAGCGGCTACATAAATAAATTATTGTATTTTTGAGTGGTGCAGCAGTGTGTCTGTCCCTCTGTATGTGTGTGTGTGTGTGTGTGTGTGTGTGTCTGTCTTTTTGTCTGTCTGTCGTACCAACTGGTGACAAACTGGCGCTATTGAGCTTCACACTGTGCACAGGTGCATGATGGGAAGCTGAGTTTAGTGAACCACCAGAGTACAGTGCTGTACAGCATCGTGTACAGTACAGCACACTACAGTACAGTACAGAGCCAGTACATTTAGTTTCATCAGTGAAAAAGGTATTTCGGCAAAATCAACATGAGCCTAGCTTTATTGAAGTGTTCTGCCAAGACGGAGACAGACCTGGTCCGTGTCACTGTGTGTCCTTTTTGTCTCGTCTTACCGACCTCATCGCCTCAGCCTGATGCCTTTTTGGGTGCAACGTGTTTGTTAATCTGTGCACGCGTGCATGCATGGCTGTCGTCTGTGTGCTAACGTGTGTGCACAATTGTTGCCGTTATGTGAGGTGTTTTTAAAAATGGGGACGGAGAGTTGCTCACCGCAGGGGTCCTCTGGTGCCCACAGCATCAGTTTTCACAGGTCATCTCCTTCCCGTTCTGACGAGACACGCAAGCGCAGAACCCCTGCTGGGCTAACAGCTGCACACTTTACTAATGCACTTTCCTTTATGTTGGGGGGGCGGACACACACACACACACACACACACACATAACTGTACACTGTGTACACTTTCATATCTTCATGACATTACTGAAAAACATCATTGGATTTTGTTATTAATTCGTGAAAAGTTTATTATTTGGGATTTTGGGTGTTGATATAATAATAATTAAAAACCAAATGTAGGAAACAAAACCGAAGGGGACCCATAATAATGACGTGTCCGCGACCCACAAACGGGTCCCGACCCAGTGTTTGAGAACCAGAGCCATGTGATGATGTCATGTGACGGACGCAGCCTGTCTAATCTGTTTAGCTGTATCATTGATGGATGCGGATGACTGGGCCGAGGGTATTGTGCAGCCTCGTTATCCATGCGCGCTGTCAGCATGCCAGACCTTGTCTCATTTCTATGTTTAAGCCATTTAGACCTGAAGACGTATCAGTCGCCTTTTAACCACTTCAAGCATTATTTTACCTAATGAAAAAGATCTTGAAAATGTGTGCAAATCTTTGAATATATATTATTCTTTTACAGCACCTGTTTCTTACTCATCTTTGCGTCTGGGGGTTCCCTGAAACAGCATATTTTCAGATGAGGGTCAAATACATATAATTTTTGGGGTCCTTGACATGAAAAAGTGATATAGAAACGTAGGGTTTTTCAGAAAACTGTCAGAATTTAGAAGACATTTGTAGAATCTGTTCTGGGGTCTCAATGGGCTAAGACAGAGACATGTTTGCACATACATAACATGCGTTGCACAGAGGGCTCTCACCACTGTGTTGTGTCTTTGATTCAGCGTGTGCTGCTAATGCAATGCTTGACGGACTGCGTTATGTCACGCTGTTTGGAATGCACCGCTTTTGGTTTGGCCGGGCCTGACGTGAGACACAGGAGAGCTTGTCATTCAACAGCATTAGTCAGAAACACTTTTTTTCCTTCATAATGACTGGGGTTTTGAAAGGTTGGCACTGTAGTTCTTCAAACCCCCCCCCCCCCCCCCCCCCCCCCCCCCCCCTCCCCACCGCCTCTGGAATTAGCAGAACTGAGAGAGAGAGAGAGACAGACAGAAACACTTACATTGTGGCTTCAAGCAGCTTCCCGTTGTGCGAAGGCTTTCCTGCCGATGGGAATGTGGTTTCCTGGGTCTGATAATATTAGCCATGAGGTCAGTAGACTACACAATCCGAGACCTCAGTGGGAGAAGACTTTCCTTTGATCATCCAATTAGAGTAGTGAGTCGGCCAGAGTGTTCTTGTCTTGACTGTTGAGGTCTGCTGAGGCTCACCGGGCCCTGACTCACCTGGTCTGTCATCAGATAAATGAGAGATTCTGTTAAGATAATGCTTAATAATGCATTGGCTATCCGGCATATCCGCTGATCAGGCTCCTCATTTACATAATGGGTATAATGGTCGTGATGCAAAAGGCAAGCCATCTTCATACTCCATGTTCCCTTTGCTAATCTAACATTAGTAATGAATGCATTAAATCCAGTGTTAAAGGTCGACCAATAATTGTTCTGATTCCATTCATTTCAGTATGTGAGGAAAATTGACTTGAGACTTGAAACTTGCTTGAGATAATCCAATGCAATAAACATATTTGTATAGTATTTTGTTGATTGTAAAGGTCATTGATAAAAAAAAAGGATGTAAACAAAATGGAAATGTAATAATACATCCACATGGCTTTTAAAAAGGTGTGGAACATATTGCTTTTCAAAATTATTGTTTTAAAAAAAGGTGTGGAACATATTGCTTTTCAAAATTATTGTTTTGTTTACCTGTGTAAGTTAGTAGCTGCTATTACTTTCTGTTTTCACTGGGTAAGACACTGCCATTCATACGGGAATCTGAGAAATAACAAACCAGTGAAAGTGCCCTTTTAAGTTAGCATGGCATGTTAATGCATTTTTAAGTGCCGATTGATTTGTCAACCAAAATGTGTCCCTGGAGAAAGACATTTACAAATGAAATGCAAATGTCCATGAGTTATTAAACATCCACTGATGTTATGATGATTTATTACTTATTCACATAAGTTGGAACATATTAATTATTAATGACGTTGGAGAAAATGTTAACAAATGGGAAATCTGAAACTAAAGACATTTACTGGAATATGGTCTGTTTATGTATGATTCAGCGGTAGCTCATCGCTGAAAGCTATGAGTAGCCAACGACATGTATTGACTTCCTAATTCACTCAAGAGATTTTCTCTGGAATCGGTTGCTTGAGCAATGTTGACCGCGGTTGAATTGCAGCTGTTTTAATTGAACCATTTCATTAGCGCTTGCCAAGCAAGCCCCTTTTATAGTGCATTTTTTGTCTTGCATCCATGTGTGATTTAAGCCCACCCCAGTCTCAGGAAGCTGTTGCCCATGCTAATGCAAAGGGGGGACTCTTTGCGGAACGGCTTTTGGGGAGCTCATTCACTGGGCTGTGGAAGAGGGGGGGGGGGGGGGCTGTGCTGCAGGCCTGTCACTCTCTCATTGAGGCGCAGAGGAGCGCGCCTCAACACATCTTATTCCACATACAAAGGCAGGCTGTGATGTACATACAAATGAGCCCATAATAGGTGGTTTTGTCACTCAATTCCTTCTCAGTTTAATCTCGCGAACAAACTCCCCTCTGTGTGTGCGTGTGTGTGTGTGTGTGTGTGTGTGTGTGTGTGTGTGTGTGTGTGTGTGTGTGTGTGTGTGTGTGTGTGTGTGTGCCTGCCCGTGAGAGCGTGTGTGCGTGCGTGTGTGACTGTGTGTGCTTGTGCGGGCAATCTTGCACACTGAGCATGCAGGCTGGTATGTGTTTGGAAGAGATTGGAGAGCAGAATTAAATTGCTCACCAGCCCCCCCCCCCCCCCCCCCAAGCCTAAATCCTGGGGAGAGCAAAACACTGTTCATTTTACCGTGTGCATGACCTGTGCAGAGCAGGAAGCAATTACAGCTAATTATTCTGCTCTAATCATAAAACCTTCACTCTTATTACTGCCTCACAAATCTATTTAGTTAGCCCTGTTTTTTTTTCTTCCAGTCACACATGTGCGTGCGTGCGTCTGTCAGAAGAAAGGGCCATAGTCACTCAACTGTAGCCTTAATCTCAGATAAAATGACCAGTATCTGAAGCTCGACACTTAGCCAAGCATTCAGGAGACTGTCTGTAATGCTGAATTAGATTTTAGACGAACACATAGGAGAGGTTCTCCTTCTGTAATCTCCACTGTGTAAAGGGTCTATTTTAGTCACCTTCAGAATGCCCTCATAGCCTGAGCTCCTGGCAGTTGGCACCACCTCAAAGGACACGAGGGGCCAGTTTAGATTAATTATGGGGATTAATAATGAGTTGGGGAAGGAATGAATGAGTGGCGGAGCTTGTTGGGCTGCGCTGCTCACTTGACTTGTGTGGCTGTGCTAACATAGCTGCCGGAAATTAAATTAAACCTGAGCTTCATGCAGCCATAGAATATGAAGCAAAAAAACCCCAAACAAGATATATATATATAGAGAGATTTATAATTATAACAAGCAAATAGCGTTATGAGTTACGACACTGCCGTTGAAGGAAGTGGTTATTGTCCCATAATTGTGTGTACACACAATTCAATTTCTCACCTAGTTTGGATATTGGCACATTTAGTACGGGAGTTTTCGGTCGTGAAAATAACTTCATTGCCACAGTTTTTCACTAACCTTTGAAGAATCACCCAGTCGTGAAGATGCCTCCGTTTTGCGATCGTCCCCCTTAAAATAACGTGGTCGGGTAATATTCCACAAGCGCCGTCGATGACAACACAGTGACCTGTAGAGCGCCACCATTGCCAATAGCATTGCATTGAGACTCGATTTCCCAGCAGCCCTGAGTAGCAAGCGTCAGTGGTTTTGTTCCGGTCACGTGATCCAAACATCCACTTTTCTTTACACCATTGTGCAATTCTTTTGTGCTATTTTATGCCATCTTTCTTAAATTTGCATTGATTTAATCATGTAATGCTGGAGGATAGTAAGGAAAGTAGCATGGCAAGAGGGAGGACTCTGCAATGCGGGTGGTCCCTGGCTGGGAATCCATCTGGGAGATGTATAGCAGCCAGGTGTATATATTTATATATGTTTGAAACGAAGCACTTGGGGGAGTTAAGTCACGACACTGCAAGCTATGCGCAAATGTCTCTGCTCGGTATAGTCGCTCCCCGTAGGATTCCTGCACCTCTCTCTCTCTCTCTCTCTCTCTCGGGGAAAAAGTCTGGCTAACGCTATGGTACCGTCCCGCCGCACCGAGCTACCTACAACTAGCCTAATCTATCATGTCCTACATGCGTTCCTCCCAGTGAGCCGATGACAGATTGCAGTGGGGTAAAGTAACGAAGTACATTACTTAAGTACTGTACTTAATTACTTCCAAGTACTTACTTCCAATACTTGTACTTCACTACGTCTCACATGATCACTTCCAAATAGTGTACTTTTGCTCCACTATATTTATTTGATTGATTTATTTTGATTTATTTACTAGTAGTTACTTTATAGATTTTGATTATTGTTACAAAACATACATTACATACATTAACAACCACTTCAGCCCTATTATATACATTTCGGCTATTAGAAAATAGCCCAAAAGCTCACAATGATGGACTATTTTCAAAAGGTTTTTATACATTTGAAAACTTGAAATGGGACATTCTGCATAGTGAGCACTTTTGGCACTACTATTTTTGACACCAAGACTTTTGTACTTTTACTCGCGTAAAATAATTCCAGACTTTTACTTGTAACGGAGTAGTTCTACATTGCATCATTGATAATTTTACTTAAGTTAAACAATTTAGTACTTTTTCCACCAGTGACAGACGGAATGTGGCCGACATGAATTTTGGACCATGGCTGTGAGGCACAGTTCACTCAGGTGGATTATGGTTATGGGGTAACCGCTGCTCTAATTGCCACCAGGGGGAAAATGGACAGTCGGCAATGCTGGGGAGGTTTCTTTTGTTGCCAAGGCAATTAACTCTTACTCTTTTTTTCTTTCTTTCTTCTAAATGTCGTTTGTCCTTTTTGAAAAGCAAGTGTTCATTTTACTCTCCGTTAGGACCGTTACAAGTAAAAGTCTGAAATTGAAAATCTACTTGAGGAAAAGTACAAACGTATTGGCGTCAAAATGTACTTAAAGTACCAAAAGTAGAAAGTACTCACTCACTCTGCAGAATGTCCCATTTCAAGTGTACAAAAATCTTTAGAAAATAGCAGATCTACAAGCTCACAATGCGACGCATTGTAGATCAGCTATTTTCAAATGTGTAGGGCTGAAGTGGTCAATGTATATTTTCTAATAGTAATCAAAGTAACTAGTAACTAACGTTTTCAAATAAATGTAGTGGAGTAAAAGTACAGTGGTTGTCTCTGAGTTGTAGTGGAGTAGAAGTAAAAGTATTGGAAATTACTCAATGTAAAGTACACAATAGCTCAAAATTGTAATTAAGTACAGTACTTGGGTAAATGTACTGGTGGTGGGAGGGGATGTGTGTTTGGGGGGACACACCACAAAGAGGTGGTGGTGGGAGGGGATGTGTGTTTGGGGGGGGACGCCACAAAGAGGTGGTGGTGGGAGGGGATGTGTGTTTGGGGGGGGGGACGCCACAAAAGCGCCGCCCAGCTCTGCTCGCTTGGCCGTGTCGCGTCTTCTTTACTGCTGTCAAGACTAATAAGCAGCGAATCTCCACATTGTCAGGTGACAGACACTGGTCGAACGGTTCGGACTCAGATTCAGATCAACCTACAGATGTTGGCACTTGGTGTGAACTTAACTTCACAGAGTGGCTCGATGTTACGGCTTATTGGTCTTTTTTATTTCTTCTTCTTTTTGCTGTGGGGACCATAAAGATGGCTGGAGATTATGCACTCAACCACAATGCATCCAGCTCTTTTTTTATAAGAGTCGGATGATGTGCATCCACCCAGGAATGGACCAGTGCTGTGGGAGAAGGGGGGGGGGGGGACATCATGCCAGAGACACAAAACCAGTATGAGGCAACCATTCTCCGTACCCAGCGAAAAACACCAAATAATGCATGCAGGGCAGAATTAGGACGATACCCACTCATAATCAAAATAAAAAAGAGAGCACTTAAGTTCTACAACCACCTAAAAGAAAGTGACCTAGATGCACTCCATAACAAGGCACTCACACACAGTGAAACTCTAGAGAGATGCCCCCTCAGCCAGCTGGCCCTGGAACTCCGGGCACAAACACAAACAGAGCCACGAGATAGAAAACCCATTGGACTAAACCAAATTATAAAACAGCAAAGGGAAAACTATCTGACACATTGGAAAGAAGCAACACAAAAGCAGAGTAAACTAGAATGCTATCTGGCCCTAAACAGAGAATACACAGTGGCAGAATACCTGAGCACCGTGACCGACCCAAAACAAAGAAAAATCTTAACTAGGTACAGACTCAGTGAGCACAGTCTCGCGATCGAGAAAGGCCGTCATAGGCAGACCTGTATCCCGAGAGAAGACAGACTATGCACCCACTGCACACTAAACGAAGTGGAAACCGAGCTACACTTCCTAACCATCTGCCCATTGTACCAAGACATCAGAGACACATACTTCCCACAGATTACAACCACACACGGAGATTTTGAAAACATGACCAATGACAAAAAACTCCCATATCTGCTGGGCGAAGTACAACAATGTGCAAACACAGCAGCAAGATTTGTGAGTTGCTGTGATAGGAGAAGGATATCAAATGGAACACAACCACCCTAAAGACTAATAATTGTGTATATTCCTGCACTATACCTGCATCGAGTTATCTTGGTACACAGAAGTTGATCTATTGAAGATTCTGACCTTCAAAGTACATAATTTTTGTTTTGATTGTATTGCTGTATTGTTGTATTGTTCTTTCTGCTTTGGCAATGTAAACGTATGTTTTCTCGTGCCAATAAAGCCCTTTGAAAATTGAATTGAATTGGGAGGGCCTGGCAAATTGGAGAAGGGAAGGGGGACGGGGGGTACTTCACAGACCCCCTCGGTCTGTGAAGCTCCGTGGCCAAGCGTTTATACCAGAGCCACCCTGCATGTCTGCTTCCCACTGAAGTGGAAAAGAAGCCCATGAGGGGCTGTGTTGAGCCACGTCGTTCTGGGCCACGGCATTCTAGAGTGGTGGATGGAGGGGAGTGATGGGGTACAGTTCCAGTTGAGGAGCACACACACACACACACACACACACACACACACACACACACAGCGAGTCTCCCAGTGAAAGGGAGACTGACACTTACAGAAATGAATTCAACATCTGAATAAATCATCTCTTCATTTGGTTGAACTAATCTCCCTTTCTTCAACTCTATTCGCGCTCCCTCCCTCCCTCTTTTTCTTACTCTTATCTTTTTCTCTCTCTCTCTCTCTCTGTCTTCTGTCACTCTCTCTCTCTCTCTCTCTGTCCTCAAAGTAAACATACCCCTCATGTCTAAAAAGAATATTTTAGCCGCATTGCATGGCCTTCCTCACTAGTTAGCTCATCGACATCTAATTAAACCAACAATTGAGAATTCCTCCTAGTGTTAGCTAGTGGGCTCCACATCTAAGAGGACACATTGTACACTAGCATTGTGACCCAATTTACCGCTCTGCCCTGCAGGAAAAACGCACTACTTCTCGCCACATACTGTATAGGCACAAATACTGTATAGGCACAAATACTGTATAGGCACAAATACTGATTAAGCTCTTAAAATGTTTGAAAAAAAAAGTAGAGATTTGGGGTATTTAAAATTTCCACCCTCAAAGGGAAACCGTTTTTATTCCATCATTGGCAGATTAAAGTTAGCACGCTGACTGATTAAAAAAATAAATTCCCATTATTATTTGTAAATGATGTTTATTATCTTTTTCATGTTTAATCCACTCTTGCAGTTTGAATGTACACTCAAAATAATTGCAGGAGAATGAGATCATCTTGTCCAAAGCCCCTCCCCCCCCCCCCCCCCCCCCCCCCCCATCTCCTCTGCCTTTTTCTCCTTGCTGTCAGAGGAATTACCTGTCGCAGACAGTAAACACACTTGACTGCACAGCTTCCGTGCAGGTAGATTGGGAGAAAGCATGCCATTTTCCTTACAGAGAAACGACATTTATTTTCTCCAAGGGCCGATAAGGTGAAGGCCGCTTAACGGTTGCTGCAACAATGTCGTTTTCATTCCTCTATCCTCTTAAAGAAACATGCCCCACAGTGCATCACCATGCATGTATTAGCCCACAGCTAACAGTTTGGGTGTATACATTACATGCCTAAGCCTGAGTTGAGTTATACTTGGTTCATTGGTTGTGTGCTTCTGACATGCACTGAGCTTGTGGATTGCCTATTTTCAGTGCACGACACCCACATGCAACTAAACTAATTCTAAATCACCCTTTAGAAGCATGTCCCTGTTGCGCACTGTAGTAAAACTGCCAATGGCAAATATTGTTGGTACGGTAGGGTTTTATTTGCGTGCCGTTCACTTCCTCGGCCCCTCAACCTCAACCTGTGCCCTGTCCTTAATGCTGCCTGCTCAAGGAGAAGAGGTTGACGGTTCAGCGGTTCCCCCCCTCTGAATGCCCATCATTGTCCCCCTCTTCTGGGGGGGAATACTAGAGACCGGTGCGGGACATGCTGGCCGGGGTTCAGGAACTCTGCGGGGCTGGAGATTAGTAGGGCATGGCGGGGGCCCTGATAACTGACACCCTCCACCATGCAGCCATCTGAGCCCCTCTCCCCGTCCCGCTAAAGACTACCAGCCACAAAGACGCCTTTCAACGCTTGGGCACGGTGGCACTAATCCCCTTTAGCCACAAAGACCCCCGGCCACCGATAGTATCTAAATAACTCTCCCAGTAAAATGTCATTTGCCCCGAATTAGCTGTATAGTATCTCTCCCCGATGGATTGCATTGCATGTGTGTGTGTGTGTGTGTGTGTGTTTAGAGAGAAATATTTATGTCTGTTGTGAGTGATTCCTCTTGATGTGCCGTTGAGCACTGTGTGTGGGGACTTGATAAGCCACGAGGAATGGTCCCCGGTCTGACCCATTGGTGGTGGTCTGGCCCCAGGGGAGGGGAGGGGAGGGGGACTGAAGTCACTTGAGAGCCGCAGCATTTGTCAAAGGGGTCTTTTGCATTCATGTGGCATCTAATCATCTCACTGTCCTCAATGACACCATGGTCTTTTAACCCAGTGTCAGAATGGGGGGGTTGGGGAGAGCGGGCACTTCAAAGACACACAGCTGATATTGCTTCAGATATACTATAAGTGGAAACAGCCCTGCAGGCACGGTCTGTCTGGACTGCAGATCTTATCCAGGTCATCGTCCAGCCATGAGGAGGAGGAGGGCTAGGCTGGCAGTGTGGTTGCTAGCCTATTTGTCACAACAATGGCTGTGGATCAGAGAGCATCTCTTATAATGTGTTCCAGCATAGGGAACGGAGAGCGGCATTACTACAAATTATCTTAAACGTCAAGCGGCAGCCAAATAAATCGATCACTTAGCTTATTGGCAAGCTAAGGGGGACAGGGGGGGGGGGGGGGGGGAACGTCGCTTCTCCAGGCAAAAATAAATTAGCCTTAATTGACCTTTGAACTCTACCTTCCCCCTTGAGGATCACTGTCCTCGTGTGGTTGCCTTGGAAACCCCTGTTGGAAGATGCTTTCCATGCTTACCAACCTTTCCAATCCATGCTTCCCAACCAGACACCAATAAGAACACATCTACTCATTCACAATTACCAACTGAATGAGTTCCGTACTTAATCTCTGTTATCTGTTAGTGTTCATTATAAGTCGAGGCTAATTCTATGATGCATTACATGCATGTTTTTGGGTCATTTCCAACCGGTTCTTCTGCCATAAAGGGACGGGAGTGTTTTCTCTCCGTACGTCTTTACAATGCAGCTCACATCTCAGCCTCCCTTGTCTAAGCCCATCGGTCCATTACGGGGGCCAAGTCTGGGTCTCCCTCAGACAAGACCTTAAGGTTCCACGGATCAATACACCCCTGCTGAAATGGGAGAAGGGAAAACAAACAGCCCAACCTCTCTGCTCTCCCAAAGGTTGCTGCTGCTACTACTGTACCCTGTAGGCGCTCCCAGCCTGGATCAATAGGGCTGACACCTGAGAGCTGGACCTGGGCCACATATAGCCCTGCAGCCGGGGGGCGGGGCTGGCCAGATGGAACCAACGATAGGGGAGACTTTTGAAGGACACATGAGAGAGAGGCACCAGTCGTGGAAAGTAACGGAGTACGTTTAATTAGTAGTACTGTACTACAGTAGTACTGTACTTACATTTTGAGGTGTTTGTACTTTTGTTTGTACTATTTCCAATTACCAATTACTTTTACTTCTACTCCACTACACCTCAGAGGCAAATATTGTACTGTTACTCCACTACATTTATTTGAAAACTTTAGTTAGTAGTTACTTTGTAGATTTTGAAATTACAAAACATACATTTACCATTTCAGCCCCATATACATTTCAAGTACTGGAAATGACCTCTTCTCAAAGTACCAGATAATTACAGTACTTAATTAAATGTACTTAGTTACTTTACACCACTGCATAGATACACATTACCATATCTAGGCTATTTCATCAACTGTTTCATTTAAGCAATAGACCAGATCAAATAACCAGCCAGCTGGAGCTGGTCATCGCTGAAATTGAACTAATATAGAAGAAGAAAAATCACAATTATTTTAGCTCGTGACCAGCACCAGAGTAAGAGTAACCGGAATTAAGCATGTACTTGTAGTACCTTATTAAAAACAATAAAAAGGGCACGCACAGACACACACACACACACACACACACACACACACACACACACACACACACACACACACACCCCAATCCCTGCTCTCTTTTATTCTCACTACTATATGTAGTTGGCTACTTTTAACTAAAAGGACGGACCACTTCACCACTTTTCAACATATCTTCATATATAATTGGTCCGCCACAATTATTTTTCTACTCAAGTCTGTGTCTCTCATAGGAGGGCTGTGGGCAGTTCAGAAACCCGTCCACCAGTGACATCATCGATGGGGAATCCAAGCTAATAGAAACGGCAGGCTTTCTATTCCTGAAAAGTTGCAATGCAAAAATGGAAGCCGTCGTTCCCATGATAATAAAAATCTAAATATTCTTCTTAAAAAAAATCTTGTTAAAAAAAAATCTGCCTTACGGTGATGTCACTGGTGGACGGGTTTCTGAAGTGCCCACAGCCCTCCTATGAGACACAGACTGAGTAGGAAAACATTTAGGAAAAATTCTGTATTATTTTATCGGTTAGGTTGAAAACCTCACTATTATCCCTCTTTCCTTCAGTGGCATAACCACTTGTATTTTTATATTTGTCATACTGCATAACTAGGTATATACAGTGTCTCCGTAATTTATCCTTCCACTTCCACAACTAGATGGAGATACAGTTGACATATTTATGAAATCTGTCAGTCTATCTAGTATACACTGTAGATAGATGGATGTTGTTGTTTTTAGTTTTGTTCTTTTTTGTTGAGGGGGGGGGGGCATCACATTCTTGGGTGTTCTTTACTTGCTCAAGTTTCCTCTTCACCTCTGAAGCCTGAGAGAAAATCATTAAATGGCTCTAGGTCTGGAGGCAGCGAGCGGCCATTGATGTGGAGAGAAGGAGAGCTTCTTCTTCTTTTTGTGCTATAGCGATACATGGGCGCGGGGGGAGAGAGGGCCGCTGATAACGCTAAACTCTGAGGGGTTTCCTTTACACTTTAACCCATTTTGGGCAGGGACCCCTTTTGCTGTTGGCATTATGTTATGCTTTAGCTATTGAAAAATAGCAGATCTACAAGCGAGTGGCGCGCTACAAGCTTGTAGGTCTGCTATTTTTGGAAAAATCATGAAAATGCGGCACAAATCTTTGAAATTTTTACATATATTCTTTCAGAAGACTTTATTTTATTTCGACGTCGGGCCTAAATGGGTTAAATACAGCGGTGTGGAGATTTATTGGTCGATCGTTCCTTTTGAAGACACCCTCAAAGACCAAACTGGAGGCAGCACAGCAGACAGACAGGCAGCACAGCAGACAGACGGGCAGCACAGCAGACAGACAGACAGGCAGCACAGCAGACAGACAGGCATCACAGCAGACAGACAGGCAGCACAGCAGACAGACAGACAGGCAGCACAGACAGGCAGCACCCAGGTGGGTTGACTCCAGTGGAAGCTAGTTTACTCTGTTCCGGCCGGCTGGCTGGCTGTGTGGGGGTGGGTGTTGGCTAGCGGTTGTTTGTCTGAGGCTACGTATCTCGCGAGGCTTCAAAGGAAAAGAGGGCGCTGTTTTTCCTTTATTTTTTGACGATGGGTTCTCAGATTCGAGGGAGGGTAACTTTACTGGAGTATTTCCAATTTTCAGTACTTCTACTCCACTACATGTCGGGGGCTAATATTGTACTTTTACTCCCATACAATTATTTATTTGAAAACTTTAGTTTCTAATAGTTTGCAGATTTTGATTATTATTACAAAACATACATGAACCACTTCAGCCCTATATACATTTCAGCCATTTGAAAATAGCCAATCTACGATCTGACGCATTGTGAGCTTGTAGATCTGCTATTTTCAGAAGATTTGTATACATTTGAGAGCTTGAAATGGGACATTATCTTTGGTGAGAACCACATATAAGCCCTCCATGGGTTTCTTTTCTCACCTGCACATATTTCTCTTTTATTATTACCTTTTTTGTACTGTTTTTTTATTTTATTGTGTGAATAAAACTAAACTAAACATTGATTAATGTGTACTTTCTACTTTTGGTAAATGTTTTGAAGCCAATATAACTTTTGTACTTTTCCTCAAGTCCATTTTGAATTCCGGACTTTGACTTGTAACAGAGTATTATCACATTGCAGTAAAACACTTTTTCCACCACTGTTGGTAGGAGGCCTCGCCATATTCTATTAGGCGAGATTCAGCTGCTTTCCTTTAACATTTCAGCTCAGTATGAGGCTCCATAATGCTCTCCTCAGGGTGCAAGTGTGTGCATACACTAGTATGTGTCTTAACTCCCTTTCATTGTGTGTGTGTGTGTGTGTGTGTGTGTGTGTGTCCTGTGCACAAGTACAGGCATGGCTGCATTTGTGTGCTTGCATTGTTATCTAAAAGTGTCCCAGTGAGTGCATTGACCCACCACATAATGTTGTGCCCAGCAGTCAGTCCTCTTATATGTCGCCTTACTTTGCACACTTTCCCTTCGCTTCAGCCTAATGTTTAATTTATACTTTGTTGCATGGTGGTGACGCACGCAGAAAATAGCAGATGTGCAACCTTTTACATCTGCTGTTTTCACCACACAACACTGCCGTGATGGAGTATCAACCAGGTGCTCAAAAACATGTATATATAAACGTATATAAAATCACACCTGTGTGAAGTGAGGGGCGCTCATACATCATCTCATTCCGGGCCAATCACAATTTGCGTCCTCACTTTTGTCTTCAATGTTTGTGTTTACACAAACACTCAAAACTGGCCATTCATTGTCAATGGCATTCAATGTTTGTGTTAGGACAATGTTTGTGTTTACGCATGCAAAATCTCAATGCTGGACATAGGAGGGCCCTCAAAAACCAATGAGCATTATTCATGCGACGGCCATTCTCGAGGGTGACGTAGACCTGCCTGTGTCAAATTAAATATGGGTCTAGTTTGGTACCTTCCCATGCAGCACCCCCATCCACTGTTGGGACATGCTCTGGTTTGACTAGTGCAGTGATGCAAATAGGCTGCATCCTACATCCTTAGACTCACTGAATTGAGAAAGGACGCAATCATGTCACCCTCTGGGGGTCCTGGGATGCAATACTGTACTCGGTACTGTACTCTAACGTCGTTGAAGTAGGACTCATAAAATGTCCCCCATCTAAAAGAGCACCCCTGGGTCCCGGGACCCATTAGTACATTGAAAACCTATTTACATCAATGCTAGTGGTCACATCACATTGCCCTGCGTCCACATTGGGAGGCTATACACTATGCTCTGGTTTGACTAGTGGTCAGGTCACGTCGGGACCACGGTTGTATTGTCCCCTACTACAAATGCCCACACCCCCACCGTTGGGGTGGAGGTGAGAGATGGCAGGGACTGAACGCCCTCCCGCCGCCCCCCTTTATGTATTTAATCCTCTCATAAAGAGGGCCACTGTGTCTATTTTACAGGCAATAAAGCAATGTACTCTGAGTCGTGTCAGTGCGGTATGATAGGTGGGCGGGGGCGGTGGCCCCCGCGGTGACGAAAAGGTCTGTTCGGGGGAGACGCCACAAGATGGATCTACACATGTTTCTCATGTCAGATGTATACTCGTAGTCTCGTACTGTCTGTTATTTTCCTCCCCCTCTCCCCTCCTGCGGCGTGCATACGGCGCCGAGATGGACCCAACAAACCAGTGGAAAGATAGATGGGAAGGGACTGGGAGAAAGGGAAATAAACAAAAAAGAAGATTTATATTGTACCGCTCAGGGGGGCTTTTAGAGAATGCGGTTTCTGTACCTTTTCATGGCTTTTTCTCCCTTTTGAGAAAAGAGAGCGAAGAAAGACTGGAAAGGGTAAAAGCATCATAATGAGGGGGGGGGAGAGAGAGAGAGAGAGGATTTATTTGACCTCATCTGCTCTCTGCTGCCTGTTGTGGCCCATGTGACTGTGTTTCCATTGCCCCCTCACCACCACCGCCCGCGACGACGAACCGTAAATCCATCACGGACATAGTTTTTCGTACAAACGAATAGATAGATTTGTGTGTTTCCACCTGGATTGATTTATCTCATCTCGCCTTCCCTCTCACATGTGCATGGTTTCTGTGCCAGGAGGGAATCTCACTGGTAACAGTAGTGATGTATTGTTGAGACGCACATTAAAGAAAACACGGCTCTTAAAAGATGGAAATGTTGCCTCAAGGTCACATTCATTCAAGAACCGTTGGCAGATAGGAGCTTTTTCCTATTGTGTGCTAACATTGAGCTCATGGCTAATGTTCTTCTTCTCTTCATTCTCTCCCCTCATGTCCATTATGACTGATGACGCCCATCTCCATCTTCCCATCAAAGGTAAGCTTGAATGCACATCACTGTGTTCTGCTCGACAAACTGAAAATAGCTTTAAGGTCTGGGAACCCATAGTGCAGTAGTTGTTCTCGTATATTTCCCCAACTGATTAAGCTTTGCACTGTCGATCAACGGCGCGGCTCGTAGGACAAGATCCAACTAGATCGGCACTTATCCTTATCAGTGTTTTAGTGTCATGAGTCATGACACACATTATATCCCACATTAAAAAACGACTACGAGACATACTTTCTTCTGATTGGTTGGCACCTTCACCGTCATAAATCACTGCTCATTAGGTATTCAACTGCATGTATCTGTAGCAGATGTTTGTTGGACTAGAAAGTCTTGATATCAAAGACTGTAACTTTGCTTTGTGTTTTTGGTGAAAAAAGGAATGCATCCTTCCTTTTTGGCTGGTAGCCTGGGGTCCACCTATGCTTTCTATGGCATAGGCAGCTAGAGAACTAGACGCAGCTGCGCGACATGAGACTTATTAATTGGAGCGACAGAGAGAGAGAGAGTGTGTGTGTGTGTGTGTGTGTGTGTGTGTGTGTGTGTGTGTGTGTGTGTGTGTGTGTGTAACAAAGGTGCAGACGATCAGAAATCAGCAGAGTGATCAACGTTTGCACTACTCTATGCCGAATTGTGGACTCGGTCCCAGACTTTTTTTTTCTCCCTGTAAATAAAAACATCTGGGTTTCCGAGGCTACAACACAAGTGACTAAATAGAGTATTTAGAGAAGTGGTCTCACCAACACATTTATCTGTAATGGTGACATTATTTTTTAAAGTTACACAGTATGACTTTAATGGGCAAAAGTTAAATTATTGTATTCAATTAAAAGTAAAGGCATTTTTTTTATATAAAACAACTGTTCCAGCTTTGTCATTGGTAAGTGGCCATGGAATATGCACGATAATGCAGAGACTGCGTCTTTTTCCAATATCGGGACACGTCCTCGTCGTCATGTATCATTGCTTCTATAAATGCCTCCTCTATTGTACTTATTCAGTGGGAAATGCAGAACGTTAAATGGCTACCAATGTAAATGTATGGATATAGTTCTCAGTCGCCACGACTGATTTCAGTCATTTGGATTCTGGAGATGCCAGCATTTCTTCTATTTAAGCATAAGCGAATAAGCCAACGTAGCATTTATTCTACAAGCTCTCATTAGGCTACTTTTGCTTATTTCAAATGGAGCGTTTCAAAGTTGTCAAACTCACATTATGTGCAGAAACATCTTCCATAAAATCCGGATATCTCGGATATTTCCTATAAAGGCAAACGTTAAAGCCTCAGTCTGTGATTGAACTGGCCACTAGGTCTGATTGAAAAGGGCACATCAGATGGAAGGGCCAGAGATGGCAGGAGTTCAGTGGTGTGAAAAGAAGCAGAAGGCCCCTGCCTGGAGGGAACAAAAGCCCATGTGAAAGGGCACTGTTTTTAGTCGTCTGACATGTCTGGGCTGGGGTGGTGGTGAGGATATGGCGACCTCGCCGCTAGTCTCCCAGGGAGACGGGCGGGCTCCTCCTCCTACACAGGAAACGGAATTGTCTAAATGCTGCCTTAAAGAGGAGACGGACGCTGACCGAGTAGAGAGGCTCCGGCCTCGCATGCAGGTAATTGGCTGTCAGCAGCATGCGGGCCAGAACGCAGCAGGAGATTAACTCCTTTTATCCCATTCAGGTTTTTGGTTTTATACTTTAGCTATTGAAAAATAGCAGATCTACAAGCTTGTAGTGCCACGCTACGAGCTTGTAGATCTGCTATTTTTGAAAAATCTTGAAAATGTGGCGCAAATCTTTGATTTTATATTCTTTCAGAGCGAACGTTTTTAACTCTTATCTTTGCTTCTGGGAGGTCCCTGGAACAACATATTTATAAATACAGAAAATTCTGGGGGTCCTTGACATGAACAATGTTGAGCACCACTGAAAACTGTATTTAGAAGCCATTTTTTTAGAATCAGCCCCTGTCTTTCTTATCCTCCCCATTTCTTGTGTCTTCCCGTTCCGTTTCTTCACCTTATAGAGGGGATTCTTATCAAAATGCCCAGTCCCATATTCACACATAGCCAAGCAAGCCAATTAGTGGCCTTCAGAATTGTGTGTGTGTGTGTGTGTGTGTGTGTGTGTGTGTAGGTGTCATTCCAGTTAAGTCTCAGGGGGGCCGGTCTGCTTCCTGCTGTGAGGTGTCTCTCCACAGTGTTTGAGTGACAGTGTGCTCCGAGGGGAGGCCATTGTCCGAGGCTAGGCCTCACTGCTCATACCAATAGCTGCTACATTCAAGGGGGAAAGGACATCAGTTTGTTGTGGACTTGTGTATGCAAAGGCCTGGGAAAAAACTACCCCACCCCACCCCCACAGTGGGAATTGGGAATTGTGCACTAGTAGAGGTTACCTTGAGGAATGGGGCTGATTCTTGAACTTGTTGTTTTTTTTTTTACTCAAGGACGTCGATCAAGCCCGAGGCGGAATAATAGCCTGTACCTCGCTGAACATGATTCATGGATTTGTATTAAGCTGTGTTCTTTGTTAAGCTTTAACACTAAAATCAGCTTCATGTTATATTGACGAGCGTTCAGTGTCCTGTGTCCATTGTCGGGAGCTCGTGCAATTCTGGAAGCGACGTGAAAATCCCCAGATTGTCATCGTTTTGTTGATACTTGAATGCGGGCAAAGAAATTAATCCACAATATTTTATGGATGATGGTTGAAATTTGAGGTGAATTTTACCTGTGAACTGTCCTTCTGTGAATGTTATTCACTATGTTAAAAAAAAGTTATTTCTTTATGTAGCATTTAATTGCCATTGTTTGCGAGCCAAGCACTCGCACTCTTCTTCACAATTGAGGAAGCAATTGTGAGAGTAGTGCTTCCTGTGCTTAAAGAAAGCACGTCTCCTTCTTTTATGAGCCCGAAGAGAAGACAAAGAGAAGAGAGAGAGAGGGGGGGGGGGGGAGAGAGAGAGCGCAGTGGTGGAAAAAGTACTGTATTGTTCTCCTGCAAAAGTATCAATACTGCAATGTAGAACTACTCCGTTTACAAGTAAAAGTCCGGAATTCAACATGAACGGAATTCATCGGACAACGTAACTACTAGTAGCTAAAGTTTTCAAATAAATGTAGTGGAGTAAAAGTACAATATTTGGATCCGAGATGCAGTGGGAGTAGAAGTGAAAGTATTGAAAATTGGAAATACTCAAATACGTCAAAATTGTATTTAAGTACGGTACTTAAGTAAATGCACTTAGTTGACTTTCCACCACTGATAGAGAGATTACAGTTAAGGTGCATTCAGACTTTATTTAAATATTAATAATATGAAATATTCGCCTCGGTTCGTCCCGTTTGTGCTGCGCCAGGTCGCGCAACTTCTCGTCTTTGCATTGACGTGTATGTAATCGCGCCGCTCTAACCATCCAAGTCTGAACGCTCCTTTAGGGTCAAACGGAGAGAGAAAGATATGAACACAGGGGGGCAAAAAGAGAAAACGTTGTCTTCTCCTGGATCAGTCCCTATCATGCATCAGGCTGCAGGGTCTCACATGATGCACTGTACTCGCATAATGAGGAATCTGTGATTGGCACGTACTGGCATGGTTTTGGCGGGGGAGAAAATAACTTTGTGATCATCATCATGTCCCTGTTGAGCAGCACTGAGCATCTATTGTTGTGGGGTGCCTGAGCCCTTCTGCTCACTTCCTGTTCACATTGAGGTGAGGTTCTCCACTCATCAACATTTGTTTTCTAATTTATGGAAATTCACAGATTTTTATTTTATTTCTTGATTTTTCTTCATGAAATTACTGCTTGGGAAACGGTGTTCTAGAACTATTACCCAGCAGGAAATGGACAAACGTGATGTGAAGTCTCCAGTTAAACTGAGTGGAGCATTTTTTATTTTCTTTCTTAGAAATGTACATGTGTAAAAACGTGCTATATAAGCCTACAGGGGGGGAAAGAGAGTAAAGGTAAAACCTGGATCTGGATCTTCTCTAATTAGAGCAGGGGGCTGCTGAGCAGAAACAGGCCCTACGGATGAGAGCAGATTGTCTGTTTGATCCCCTCCTGAAACAGCCCACATGATTACCCCCTAAACGCACCCAGCAGCATCCATCTCTAACCTCTCCCTGAACCAGGGGGAAGGAAATGGTGCTAGGAGGCACGCACACATTGACATTGACATCCCCCCAACCCCCCCTCGGCGCACATCCCCTCGTTCTCTTCCCCGTATTGTCGAAATAATCCCACAAACATGCATTGTACGTAGGCTATACATACAGTACCCAATCAAATCCTGAGTTTGGATTTAACTTTGAGAGTAACTCTCCATTTGGTTCTACTTGGTACTCTATGGGAGCTAAAGGAACACTCAGGATTTGACAGTGTAATCGGTCACCAAGGACATTTGTTGAACAGATGCCGAGATGGATCTCAGCAGGTTTTCTCTGAACTTGGTCCTCTTGGAAGTTGATGAGTGGAATGACAAATGCAGTCTCCCTGCATTTATATTGACCCCATTACGCTCAAGGCTAGGTTCCTGGAACGCCGTTATGGAAGGAATGGGGAGACTAATTATAGTTGAGATGATTTTCCGTCACAAGACGACATTCCTTTTTTTTGTAACCTTTTTTTATTATTATTCTAGCCTAACGTTTGAGCAGGGACAGAGAGACTTGCACCAAGTTGCACGTTAGGTTTACCTTTCAAAGAACCAGCACCACATTCCTTTTCCTACCTACATTTCTTAATTGCTTTATGACAATGGGTTTGGATCAGAACTGGCTAAAATTGTATACCGCCATTCAAACCATAAAGGACTGGCCAGCCTTGTTCAGCGGAACCCCAATGAAACAGCCATTTTATATTTATTCTTTAAGTTGCATTATATGGAATGTAAATATGTGTGCCAGCAGAGCAAGAGTGGCAGATACACTGTGCGATTGGCAGTATTGTTGTGCCTATCCTTTAGTGTTGAATACATATTGTTGCGCAGTCAACTGGTCTATACATTATGTGATCTAATCTCTGTTCTGTTATGGTGGCACAACTGGGAAACTGGAGCAATACTTCAAAATATTACTAAATCTATTAATATGCTTGCATATACATACAGTAATGTGAATGCTTTTGTTGCCAATGTCGGCTATGAATTAATGAAGGGAGAAGGACATTTCTGCTTCTCAGTCTTTGCAATTAGACAGCTGAATGAGAGAGAGAGAGAGAGCGAGAGAGAGAGAGAGAGAGAGGCGCTCCGTTAAAGACGTGACAGGGTAGGAAAGTGGATCTAACTTCCACCGGTGGGGAAAACCCATCACAAAATTGTACTAAATTATCACATTCCAGAGGCCTGTCTCTGTTTTGGTTAGCAAAAGGTGCTCAGCACACCGGTCCTTGTGAGGTTCCAGCCAACGGGATAAATCTCCATCTATAAATGCACCATGTCTATCTATGGCGGTAATCCACATAACTCGAGAACCGTTCTCCCCACCGACACACACGTTCCACACCACCACAGGAAGTGACCGGCCTTGAGTCGGTCGGACCCAGGGTTGTTCAGAACCGCCACAAAAGCCTCTGCCCAGGCTCTGGACAGGCCAAATTAGCCAATTGATCACACCCGATCACCCCTTGATCTCCATATATGGAGCTGGCCTGTTCTGACATCACAATGCTGTTGTGGCATCTGCATAGACTCCGTATTTGGACATGCCTTTGGGCATAAAAGGGACACAGACATAATTACTGGGTGGGGCATTCATTTCCGACTTGCATCGTTCCAAGTAGGCCAGTGTCCTCCGCGTCATCAGTGCCCATACCCGAGGCGGGGTTGAAGCATGTTGCCAGTCCGCTGCCCCCCCAGGTTGGCAGAGGAAGTGTAGCGCCCAGGATTACATTAGACAATGGACACTGGGTGCAAGAAATTAGTTGCAAAATCGTGGGATAACAATTTAGAATAATAAATGGCAATGCCTTGAGCAGAACAGCTACATGTTGGCTGTAGTAGAGAAAGTGATTGCCCCACCCTCCAGGGTCCAGCAAAAAGCATTTGCAGACATTATTTATTTGACCAATATGTCTGGCATGGCTGTACTATCTAGACCCCTCCCTATGTCATGCCCTTAAAGCTTTTCCACTCGGATATCTATGGTAAACAAAGTTGAAAACCCTGTTGATAGTCTGGAGCGCCTGTATGTTGTTTGACCAGAGAGGTCATACATTGGGTCCAGTTGTATCCCCACTCTCTTAAACACTGTTACAAAGACCCTTATCGTCGCACTTAAACCCCAGGAAGTGGTGGTCTTCCTGTGCCGCTATCTGACTGTGTTAAACCACCAAGACCTGAGGACGCGTCTGTGTCGCCTTATAGCTTTTAACCACTTTAACCATTATTTTCAACTTTTAGCTGTTGTAAAAATAGCAGATCTACAAGCTCACATCGCAGTACCGAGTGCCACGCTATGAGCTTGTGTGTGTGTGTATATATATATATTCAGCAAATGTTTTTAACTCAAATATTTGCTTAGGGAGGTTCTTGGAACACCACATTTTCTGATGGAGGTCGGCGGCCAAATACATATAATTGTAGGGGTCTGTATGAAATAGTTTGCGCACCACTGACATAGAAAAATTGGTATGTATCCGAAAAAGATTTACAAGACATTTGTAGAACGATGGTGTCAGGTCTCAATGGGATAACGTCTAGATAACTATCGGACAGGTAGCGTACCTGTCCAAACAATCTACACGGCCACAGTGGTGGAGAGACCAAAATATTTAATTTCCTGCGTCTTGAGACCACACTAATCTGCCGTACGCCTATGAGAGGTGGAGGAAGGCAGTAATCCTGTTCTCTGCTGACACAACTGATGCTGCTTGCATTATTCCTCCGCCCCTTTTACACTATAATAAAGACAAAGCTCTTTCATAGCAGGGCTCGAGGCGAGGGACTAGCACCGAGCCGCTGAAATGTTCCCGCTGAAGCAACACAATCACCGTGGCGCTTTGGTCTCAACCCGAGTGGGCGGAAATGTGACAAGTGGCATGTGTTGCCAAGTAACGGCCCGCGCGCTGTTGAGTGCTCGTCTAGTCATACAAAATGACTGCCGCTGTACATCACATCCTTGAATAAACCTGTCGAGGCAGTGACGCAGGCCTGCCTCGGAGATGATGTCGAAGGCGTTTTTGAAGGGTGAAAATTTTAAATGGTGCATTTATATATGCCACCTTTTTTATCCAAAGCCATTTGCAATGTGTGCATGCACATTCACACACCAACGTGACACACGGCGGACACAACGCAAGGCACCAACCTGCTCATTGGTTTGCGGTTCAGTGTGTTAATCAAGGACACTTCGACACTAATCCAGGTGGAGTCATAGGGGTCGAATTAGCAACCATCCGTTTCCCAAGCGGCCGCTCTACCTGAGTCAACTCTCAGCGTTTATTGGGCAGGCATCATTTGTGTGTGTGTGTGTGTGTGTGTGTGTGTGTCATGTATTCTCCTTTATTTGTATGGCCCTAATTGGATTCTCATGCATTCTTGTCCATTACGTACATCTGTTATGACCTTCATCTAATGAGTCGGCCAGCTGTTAACGCTGATTGACTTATAAATGCCACCGAGATTATAGAGGGGAGACCGGATAAAATTAGCCATGAGTCTGTGACTCTTCTCTTCTCTCAATCTGTCACTATGTTAATCTAAGCAGTGCCATCACATCCGAGTGGTGGTCACTCTCACTCGCCTCTGATATTCAAGTAATTGTAGGACCTAAAAAGGTCACCAGCTCCCTATAGTCCCTACGCCTACGGCAGCATTCCGCATCATTTCTGAGGTCTGCTGGGAAGTGATGAGTGCAGCTGTGCCCTTTTTTGTGGAAAAGCCCTAGGCTACTATGTGAAAATGGGAGAATGTATGCATTTTAATATTGCTGCTGCAGCAAAAAGGAGAGAAACTACTTCAATGGATTCCTAGAGCTCAATAGTGGAACGGGAAAGTGAAAAACTGTTATTTTCAGTCATTCCCTTTGCCCTCGTCTCCTCTGCCCATGTTCCTCTCACCACGGCAGCATTGGATGGCCCACCTGCTGGCTTGTGAACATGACAGCACTGCAGCTGACTTTAATTCGTCTTTAACTAATTAATGAATGAATTCAACCTCATTAAAAATCTTTTGGTTGTTCACCAAAAAGATTGAAACGAATACATTGTTTCTTTGGGACAGCGGTTCTTTGGGACAGTGGTATGCACATGTACATGCACACATGTGCAATTCCACACACAAATACACACATGCTCGCAAATCCGTTTATGCGCACACACTTACTTATACATACTGTACTTATAGGAGCAGGCAGACGCAGACACACACACACACACACACACACACACACACACACACATGCTCCCCCGCTCTTATTCTCTCTCTTGTATAAAGGAATCCCTTTGATGTCAGGTTTTTATTTAGATGACACACATTCTCTTAAATTGCATAATCACTTCCTTGTGTTGGGTGTCTGCTGCTCTGCTGGAAGAGCCTTTCAACCAGGTTGTGTGTGAGCGTCTGTTTGTCTGCCTCTCTCTGCCGCACCACCAGTCACCAGACCACATGTAGGGATTCCAAGGCACATGCTTACCTGGAGACTTAACCCTGCAAAACCTGCGTCGGTTCGAATCCCGGCTCCTCCTGTCTACATGTCAGGCAAGACACTGAACCCCACATTGCCTCCAGTGGTTGCCACCATCAATGTGGGAAGTGAGGACGCTGTCCACTTCACCTCCCAATGTATGTATGTAAGTGCTTTGAGTAGGCACGGAGTGCATAGAAAAACGCTATAAAAATGCAATCCATTATTATTAATGTTATTATTAGAGCAGTGGTTCCCAAACTTTGTAGCCCGTGACCCAAACTAGTGAAAATAGCTGATCTGATCAGCTATTTTCACTACTTGAACCTTTGTTTTCTAATATATGGAATTTCTTAGATTTTTCTTTGATTTCTTCATGAAATTACTGAAAAGTTAATTATCCTAATTCATGAAAAATGTAGGTTTTTCAGGAACTTTTTTGATAATAAGAAATTCACACCTGTGTGAACTGAGTGGTGCAACTCTGTGTGGGGGTCCACGGTGGGTCCCTGGAACTTCCAGCGAGCCACCCTGCATCCGAAACGGTAGAGAAATGACAGAGTTACTGTGTGGGATAATTAGCAGACAACACTCCCTCTCTCTCTCTCGCTCTCTCTCTCTCTCCCCCTCCCTCGTCCCTTCTTCCTCCCTTCTCTCTCTCTCTCTCTCTCATGCATGCTCCACATAATTAGCAGGCAACAGTGCAACACTATCTCTGTTTCTAACACCACAGCACCACTTTTGCCCCTACTGGTACTACTAAACATAGGGACATGCATAGGGATGGATGGACATAGGGATATTGATGTTCCTTGGACACAAAAAATAAGGGGACCCATAAAAATATGTCCGTGACCCACATTTGGATCCCGACCCCGCTGTTTGGGAAACTAAAGCTCATCTGGGCAGGAGGGTGTGGCTAATTAAGCTTTGATGGTCACACGGTGCTTACTGCTTGGTCACCAGGAGCAGCCACTGAGGCACTGCTGGGAATTAACCAAACAGTGCGCCACACAACACAACCCCGCTGGAACCGCAAATGACCTGCAATGCGTGCCATCTTCATTCGATCAAATCACCCGTTGCCACGTAAGTGTGCACCGCGGTGAGCTGATCCCATATTATGTGTAAATGTGCGGTCATATACACACACGTCACGTATACATACGTGTTGTGTGTGGGTGAAAGTGAAGAGGGGGCCGTTACGAGAGGGGTTACGCGTGGGTCTCCACGCCGTCTTTCCTAAAGGTAATGAAAACGACACATGTTGCCCTTCTCCCCCCCATGTGCGTCGACAGATCTGTATTTTGAAAGGCCATATATGGTCTGTTTACTTGCCATGGCCCATGGGAGATGCACTCTTCTGACAGCCCCATCTCTGAACCCAGTGCTGCCGGCTGCATGCAGTGGTGGAAAGTAATTAAGTGCATTTACTTAAGTACTGCACTTAAGTACAATTTTAAGTTATTTGTACTTTACTTGAGTATTGCCAATTACTGGTACTCCTACTTCTACTTCACTACATCTCAGAGGCAAATACTGTACTTTTACTCCCCTACAATTAATTGGCAACTTTAGTTACTTTGTACATTTTGATTATTACAAAACATATACTCACCACTTCAGCCCTATACATTTAGGCCATTTGTAAATAGCAGATCTACAAGCTCACAATGTGTCACCAACTCACCATGCAAAGCATTGTGAGCTTGTAGATCGGCTATTTTCAAAAGATTTGTATACCTTTTGAAAACTTGTGAAATGGGACATTCTGCACAACGAGTACTTTTTTAATACATTTTTATACTTAATACTTTTTGTACTTTCACTCAAGTATTTTTTGAATTCCGGACTTTCACTTGTAACGGAGTATTTATACATTGCAGTATTTATACTTTTCCCTATAATAAAACATTGTGAGTACTTTATCCAGCACTGCTCAGAACCGAGTGCTACTGCATGGCTGCATGCCTCTATCATCAGAACCCAGTGCTACTGCATGGCTGCATGCCTCTATCATCAGAACCGAGTGCTACTGCATGGCTGCATGTCTCTATCATCAGAACCCAGTGCTACTGCATGGCCTCATGCCTCTATCATCAGAACCCAGTGCTACTGCATGGCCTCATGCCTCTATCATCAGAACCCAGTGCTACTGCATGGCTGCATGCCTCTATCATCAGAACCCAGTGCTACTGCATGGCTACATGCCTCTATCATCAGAACCCAGTGCTACTGCATGGCTGCATGCCTCTATCATCAGAACCCAGTGCTACTGCATGGCTGCATGCCTCTATCATCAGAACCCAGTGCTACTGCATGGCTGCATGCCTCTATCATCAGAACCCAGTGCTACTGGCCTCATGCCTCTATCATCAGAACCCAGTGCTACTGGCCTCATGCCTCTATCATCAGAACCCAGTGCTACTGGCCTCATGCCTCTATCATCAGAACCCAGTGCTACTGCATGGCTGCATGCCTCTATCATCAGAACCCAGTGCTACTGCATGGCTGCATGCCTCTATCATCAGAACCCAGTGCTACTGCATGGCTGCATGCCTCTATCATCAGAACCCAGTGCTACTGCATGGCTGCATGCCTCTCTCATCAGAACCCAGTGCTACTGCATGGCCTCATGGCTCTATCATCAGAACCCAGTGCTACTGGCCTCATGTCTCTATCATCAGAACCCAGTGCTACTGGCCTCATGCCTCTATCATCAGAACCCAGTGCTACTGGCCTCATGCCTCTATCATCAGAACCCAGTGCTACTGGCCTCATGCCTCTATCATGATCGCAACGATAATACTACTGCTGGATGCCGCAGATTGCTCGTGTCACAGTGTTACTTTTCAGAATAGACTTCCCGAGCGGATGGATGCGCAGATGGGATGGTTACCATGGTGACGGATAGAAAGAGAAACAGGAGGTTGCACACAGGCAGGAGAGAGAGAGAGAGAGAGAAGGGGAGTGAGCGGCCTAGACATTTAATGGTGGCCATATATTGTACCCTGGAGTCCTGTAGAGTGACTGGAGGAATCCAGCTCCGGGACTCCAAAAATAGCAATCAATCCATATCTATCAATCCATCGGTCCATCTATCCCCCCCCCCCCCCCCCCCCCCCCCCCCCCCCATCCATGATGTAATGAATCCCTTGTTCTCCCTGTTTTGTCTCATTAGATGAGCAAATTGACATCGACTTGCCACAGCTTTCTAAATTAGCCTACTGAACAACACAGCAACACACATGCAGAATTATATGTGGACTATTACTACAGAGATTCTTTTTTATTAACTCCAATTTCCATTTCCCCATGTTAGATGCTGATAGAATAATGAGTGAAGCAGATCCTCTGTCACACACTCTTTATGCAGAAAAAGATATTCCAAGAACCCCAAAGGGACTCCGGGCAGAAGATTAGCTGTCAACGAAATGAAGGAAATGAGACTTCTTCTGACCCAGTCTTTCTAAATTGCCTTCCTCGTTCGCATACTTTATCCTCACGGGCCTTCTCTCTCTTCCTCCTTATCAAGCCCTGTCGCCTCTCCCTACTCTTCCGTGCTGCTGAGGGGAAGTTGGCACGGAGAACGGCAGAGAATGCTAGCACTTCCCACTTTGGCACCCGGTGCCTGGGGCAACGCAGCCGGAGCGCTAAGCGCGAGCCAGGCCTCCCGACAGAAGAGACCAGGAAAGGCGGCCAAAGGACTCGGTGCCCGTCTGATGCCAAAAACCCAGAGAGAGGGGGGGGCGGGCATCATTTACAGCCCCCACTGATGTGAAAACCAGCCCCTGCCATTCCCAAAATGTATTGTTTTAAGCGTGTCATGGTTGCACTCAGTCTGGGGGTCTCGATCCCCAACCAACGGCCGTGTGTCTTCTTGCTGTTTTGTAAATGTGCACCGCTTTGTTTGGGTTTGCCGGAGACGTGGTGGCACAGACATTGTTGGTCCTCGCAGGTCGTATTTCAGAGGCCTAGAGACATGGAACCGTCTCTCCCCCCTCCTCTCCCCCCTCCTCCTCGAGGCCTAGAGACATGGAACCATCTCTCCCCCCGTCTCCCCCCCCTCCTCCTCGAGGCCTAGAGACATGGAACTGTCTCTCCCCCCTCCTCCTCGAGGCCTAGAGACATGGAACCGTCTCTCCCCCCTCCTCTCCCCCCTCCTCCTCGAGGCCTAGAGACATGGAACCGTCTCTCCCCCCTCCTCTCCTCCCTCCTCCTCGAGGCCTAGAGACATGGAACCGTCTCTCCCCCCATCTCTCCCCCCTCCTCCTCGAGGCCTAGAGACATGGAACCGCCTCTCCCCCCTCCTCCTCGAGGCCTATAGACATGGACCCGTCTCTCCCCCCTCCTCTTCAAGGCCTATAGACATGGAACCGTCTCTCCCCCCTCCTCCTCGAGGCCTAGAGACATGGAACCGTCTCTCCCCCCTCCTCCTCGAGGCCTAGAGACATGGAACCGTCTCTCCCCCCTCCTCCTCGAGGCCTAGAGACATGGAACCGTCTCTCCCCCCTCCTCTCCCCCCTCCTCCTCGAGGCCTAGAGACATGGAACCGTCTCTCCCCCCTCCTCTCCCCCCTCCTCCTCGAGGCCTAGAGACATGGAACCGTCTCTCCCCCCTCCTCTCCCCCCTCCTCCTCGAGGCCTAGAGACATGGAACCGTCTCTCCCCCCTCCTCTCCTCCCTCCTCCTCGAGGCCTAGAGACATGGAACCGTCTCTCCCCCCATCTCTCCCCCCTCCTCCTCGAGGCCTATAGACATGGAACCGCCTCTCCCCCCTCCTCCTCGAGGCCTATAGACATGGACCCGTCTCTCCTCCCTCCTCCTCGAGGCCTAGAGACATGGAACCGCCTCTCCCCCCTCCTCCTCGAGGCCTATAGACATGGACCCGCCTCTCCCCCCTCCTCCTCGAGGCCTAGAGACATGGACCCGTCTCTCCCCCCTCCTCTTCAAGGCCTAGAGACATGGACCCGTCTCTCCCCCCTCCTCTTCAAGGCCTATAGACATGGACCCGTCTCTCCCCCCTCCTCTTCAAGGCCTATAGACATGGAACCGTCTCTCCCCCCTCCTCTCCCCCCTCCTCCTTGAGGCCTAGAGACATGGACCCGTCTCTCCCCCCCTCCTCTCCCCCCTCCTCCTCGAGGCCTAGAGACATGGACCCGTCTCTCCCCCCCTCCTCTCCCCCCTCCTCCTCGAGGCCTAGAGACATGGACCCGTCTCTCCCCCCTCCTCTCCCCCCTCCTCCTCTGCGTCTCTCTCTGCTCTGCTTTATCTCAGATCTACCATATTTCTCTTCCAAGGCTCTTTCGTCTTGAGGGCGCAGAGGAAGGCTCTTTACCGCGACACTGGGCTTGAGTTCTCTCCCTCCCCCCACTAACGCAGAGCCCTTTTTTAAAGTCTGGAACATCTATCAGGTCTGCAGAGCCTGGCGGGAGCACGCAGACTACTGAGCTCCTCTGTTCCGTTGAGCTCCGATCTCCATCTCCCTGGCTTCTTGCTCTGGAAAAAATATTGGAGAGTGCGACAACCACATGTTTGACATTAGCATTTCTTTATGTTCGGTTTGAGGCTCATTCCCCCCCACTGTAAAGTTTTAGCTTGAGCCCTCTGCTCGGCAAGTTCAGTGCTCTCCTGTGCAAACGGTTTGCATTTGAGCTTTCGTGGCGTTGGCTAAGCGGGGCATAGGGTCTTTGCTAAAGAGAGACAAAATATGTGTGGACTACATGAGGTGGCATATATCCCCTCACCCAACCCCCCCCATCGCATTTCCCTCAAATGGCCTCATTATTGGATTAGGGCCAAGTTTAATAGGACCAAAGAAATTTTTTTTTAAAGAAAAAAAAGCCCTCCTTTACCTGCATGAAGCGTAATCCGTCTTAATCTGATAATTACCCCCACATTCACATTGTCTGGTAGGAACACAGCTGCAGGGGCCTCAGTCCCTGCTATGCACCATGGGGTAATAATACCCACGGCTCCTTTTCATGATCAGGATCACATGTAATCTGTGGATGCCGCGTTGTGTGTTTTTTTTTTGTACGTGTCGTTTGGGTGTTCTAGAATAGATCAGTGGTTCCCAAACATTTTACCCAAACTAGTGAAAATAGCAGGCCTACAAGCTCACAACGTGTAGCTTCACGCCACGTTGTGAGTTTGTAGATCGGCTATTTTCACTACTTATGTATTTTTCTAATTTATTGAATTTTGTAGTTTTGTCTTTGATTTATTCATGAAATTACTGAAAACTTAATTTAATTTGTTTTGTAATTCATGAAAAAATTTAAATAAAAAAAAAAGCTTTTTCTGGGAATGTTTTTTGAAAATGTTTTGAAACGATAGGCCTAATAATTCAAACCCCATACAAATGGGTTCCCGACCCACTGTTTGGGAAACAGTGTTCTAGATGGAGATTGTATAACCCGGTCATCCCTCTCTTTTCTCTCTGTCTCTCCCTGGTCGTCGACGGCTTGTGTTCTGTTCTCTCTAGATGTGCTCCAAGCATGCGTGCGATATCGAGAGCTTTAGGCTGCCTGTGTTTCAACACTTGGCCCTTATGAGTGGGTGTTGACAGTTAAGTAAGGGCTGGCAGGTCTCAGAGACGTCTCTATTTTAGATATGGCATGACAGCTACTGTACCAAGCCCGCTGGAGAGAGGGATGGAAGTAAGAAGTGGTGAGAAGTGCAGCTCTCGTCCTGAGAATCCTGATGGATTTGTCATGTAGCTTCATCTGCCACAAAGTTAGCATATTTGACTCTGTAGACAACATTATATGAATACCAAACGGTCAATAAATTACAACTTGACCCTGAACTATTGCACCCACTTTGCGATGATGAAAGTGAACTAAGGCAAACTGACTTTTCTTCCCAAAATGTGATAGTCAAGTGGGTGACAGCTGACATGATGGTAAAACAAATTCCAAAGTGGCGGACATGGGAGAAATGTTTCTCGTCATAAAAATGGACGTCAACCTAACATACTGAACCCAATGGGTATGCATCTCCTCAACAGCAATGCCAGCTTTCAGATTTCTGGCAAATGAGAACATTGAGTGAAGCAATGTATTTGCAGACACGTGAGATCCAATCCAAGGCCATGGATGATGATTCAAAATGAACCAAATGGACCCATAAGAGTTACACACCCGTACCCGGGCCGTTTGGAACGCACTCAAGGACACTTTGAGAGTGAGACTCACTGGTGTAGCAGAGTGTTTCCAGTGAGCCAACACGCACAGTAGCAGCACCCTGACTCTGTTTGACCAGGATGGATCAGAGCCTTCATTAGTATCAGCGGCAAACACCTGTGAAGGAAGTAGGGAAGGGACCCAAGTTCTTTCCAAAATGGCGTGTGTGCATAGAGCCCATTCCCAGAGGCACTGGTGGGCCCCAGTCCCTAGTTCTGAGTCCACAGTCCCAGGCTGCAGCCCCCCAAACTGTCCCTCCAATCCCCCCCCCCCCCCCCCCAGGGGACATCGTAATTAGGTCGTAATAGCCTAGAATGGGTGGCCCCATTAAAGCTCTCGCGGAAGAAAAGCATCTGGGTGGGGCGCGGTGCTCCGGCAAACACTTTGATGTCGGCGACCCCCTTCACATAACGCTTATTAAGAGATTTATGGCTGAGGGCTCACCCTCACCCCCCGCCCACACTGTTGTGTGAAATGTCTTCATTTTCCATTTGCTTTGTGTTAACGCAGCAGACCACCTGAGGGTTATACTTCGTCCTTCCAAGGTGTGCGGGCAGGTGGCAGCAGCTCGTTAGGAGAGATAAGAGAGAACGGTTTGATGTGGCCTCGTCGAGAGGAAAAGAGTTACATGCTTGCTGTATGTCAGAAAATGCAAAGTCAAGTACATGTACGTGCTTTGCCAGGGAAATTTTATTTCACTTAAAAACACTTTAAAAAACCCACAGGTATTACCACTGTTTTCTGTCTGATGTTCATGACGAGAGCTCTAATTACCCGAGCTGTCAAAATCGGCATCGTGTGTGTGTGTGTGTGTGTGTGTGTGTTGGGGGCAGTGCTTTTCTCCGTGTTTGCAAGCTTGTAGATCAGCTATTTCACTACCTTTTTTGTTTTTTTTATTTTGTATTCATGGAATAGTGCCTGTTGCAGTGCCTGTTAGTCACTGCTCTAGTATGGACTTGGAACGATGCAAGTTGGACATGCATGCCCCACCCAGTTATTACTGGTATGTATGGTGATCGGCTGGATCAAAAGTTGTTGGGTGGGTAAAAGGTAACGTAGGTATGTATGTCTGTAAGAATGGTGGTCCCTTATTGGCTGTTGACGGTGACTTAACTAAGGTACTAAGTTCGTAGAGGTCGGCAGCACTTGGCATACTTGCACGCTCTGCTTGCGAACAATTAGGCCATGTATGGCCTACAGTACTTGTGTGCAACGCGCAAGTTGGCACCTCGACAGAGTGCATTTCTAGCTATGTCTGTGTCCCTTTTATGCCCTCATTTGGAGTTCTTTATTTGTCAGGCATGCCCAAATATGGAGTCTATGCCGATGTCAGAATGATGTCAGAACAGGCCAGCTCCATATATGGAGATATAGGGATGATCTGGTCCAGATCCCGGGCAAAGGCTTTTGTGCTGTTTCTGGACAACCGGCTATCCAACGTACTCGACACCGGGCACTGCACTCCCTGTGGGGGTGTGGAACGTGTGTCGAATTTGAAGTCGGTGGGGCGAACGGTTCTCGAGTTACGTGGATTATAGACGTACAGAGACTTGGTGCATTCATAGATATGCCCTGGTGATCTCATTGACCCCCCCCCCCCAGACACACACACACACACACACACACACACACACACAGTGCAATTACCTGGTACAATAATAGCAGTGATTGAATTCAGTCTCTGCATAACAGCGTGTGTGCATAGAGCACAGGCAAAATAAAAAGGCTTTCTCCCATAAACCTTTGAACATGATTTTGAACATGATTTTCAATTACAGCTAGGAGTGGAAATTTCCATCAAGATGTGGTTTTCTGATGTATGCCCGCTTGGCCACATAGAGTTGAGACTTAATGGGATTATAGGATATAATGGGACGAATGAGTGGACGGCAGACACTAATGCTTGTTCTGCATTTTCATTCAATCATGATTTTCAGGCGGGGAGGTGCTTCCATCTTGCTCTTAAAGTTCGTGCTTCTTAGTGTTTGAACTTTGAAGTCAAAGTCACCACGACCTCCCGCCTGGTGTGTCTTCCACCGTCTTGTGCCGGAATGTGTCGGGATACATAATTGTGTTGCTGTCGGGAGGAAACCTTCTAACTCCATTTTTAAGGGTTTAGATTTTTTTCGCATAAATCAGTGCTATTGAACCCTGGTTACGTCTGTGTGTTGATTCGAAAATCGAAAAACCAATGGAAAGTAGTGAAAAAACAACGCTTTGGACAAAACCTCTTAACTACATTGCGCCCTCAAACTGTCTGCGAAAGCAGCCAACTCCACCACTTCTCCCCCTCTCATGCAAGTAATTGACAATGTACAATACAATATTTTGGAGTTAGGTGGTTTCTACCTGACAGCAGAGATATTTAGCTCCTAACACGTCACTAGAAGGCCGGGGGTTTTCAGAGTTCCGCTCTGCGATTTGTTTTTGTTTTTTGCAAGTGATGCAGCTGTCAAACAGGAGGAGGTACTAGTAGGATGTAATACATGTCATGGGGAAGAGAGCCAACTGTTCCATTTTGCTATTACATGTCGGACCTCCGACCTCCCTCCATGAAGATGAAGCCATCATGTTCAGCTCACCAGGAATGTCACAGCAGTCACAGTCTCTGGGGGGTCAAACTCAGTGGTGGAAAGGAAAGTAACTAAGTAAATTTACTTAAGTACAATTTTGAGGTATTTGTACTTTACTATACAATTTTCATTACTTTTACTTCTACATTTCTGAGACAAATATTGTACTTTTACTCTACTACAATTATTTTACCACTTTAGATACTATTTACTTTGAAGATTTTGATTATTATTACAAAACACACATTGACCACTTCAGCCCTATATACATTTTGGCCATTTGGAAATGGCAGATCTACAAGCTCACAATGTGTCGCGATGCATTGTGAGCTTGTAGATGTGCTATTTACTAAAGACTTTTATACATTTGAAAACTTGAACTGGGACATTCTGCTACTCAAGTGAATTCCAGACTTTTACTTGCAACAGATAATATATCTATATTGCAGTATTGATACTTTTACCTCAGTAAAACATTAGAGTACTTCTTTCCAGCACTGATCAAACTGTTACCGACATCACAACGACAGACTACTTAGGTCTCCATCCTGTTTAACGTCTCGCTGTCGAGTTAAATAAGGTAACCTGACCTCTTTGTTTGGGCCGCTGCTCTGTGCACAAGTCTAATTTACCCCGTTAGTCATTTCTGCTCTGTGCACAAGTCTAATTTACCCTGTTAGTGATTTCTGCTCTGTGCACAAGTCTAATTTACCCTGTTAGTCATTTCTGCTCTGTGCACAAGTCTAATTTACCCCGTTAGTCATTTCTGCTCTGTGCACAAGTCTAATTTACCCTGTTAGTGATTTCTGCTCTGTGCACAAGTCTAATTTACCCTGTTAGTCATTTCTGCTCTGTGCACAAGTCTAATTTACCCCGTTAGTCATTTCTGCTCTGTGCACAAGTCTAATTTACCCCGTTAGTCATTTCTGCTCTGTGCACAAGTCTAATTTACCCCGTTAGTCATTTCTGCTCTGTGCACAAGTCTAATTTACCCTGTTAGTCATTTCTGCTCTGTGCACAAGTCTAATTTACCCCGTTAGTCATTTCTGCTCTGTGCACAAGTCTAATTTACCCCGTTAGTAATTTCTGCTCTGTGCACAAGTCTAATTTACCCCGTTAGTCATTTCTGCTCTGTGCACAAGTCTAATTTACCCCGTTAGTCGGGTTCCAGATGCCAGACTTTTGCTGACACGCTCTCTCTCTCGCTGCTCTCTAAAAATACTGACCAGGAAAATCGGCGAGGCATGAAAATGCGTGTTATGCAGAACAAACTTAAGAATGCGTGACATCAGCATCTAAGATGAGCTGCTACTTTTTTTTACTAAGCCAACGAAGATTAACTATAAACAGTGTTGCTATTGTATTGTAGTCTCGTTACATGGAGTGTAATGTGTGGTCCCACTTGGTATAAATGTCCAGTTTTAGTTTTTCTAGCCTCCGCGTAAGCCCATAAACACGGTTGTCTTTTTTTAGAGGACTCTCTGCCAATTGTTCCTTAAGGGGCCTGCCTGTGATGCTGGTTCAGTCACTGGGAAGCTGGAGCACAGCAAACTCATGCTCTCTCTCTCTCTCTCTCTCTCTCTCTCTCTCTCTCTCTCTCTCTCTCTCTCTCCCTCTCTCCCTCTCTCCTCTCTCCTCTTTCTCTCTTTCTCTCTCACACGCGCACACAGACCATGAGAGTTCAGTCAGGAGGTGCTGGTGTGGTCACAGAATCTTTTCCTTGGATTCCCTCCTCAATTTATCTCGGTCTGCAAACACTTGAGCCATTCAGTTTCTCCTCTAAACAAGTCTCACTCAGACAGATACTATCCGTCTGTTGCAGCCACTACATACACAATCCAACGTTTCTATAATTGTCTCCACCAGGCCGAAGGCATGGGGAGAGAGAGCATGTTTTGCACTCTGTGTGTGTGTGTGTGTGTCAGTGCGTCCGTCCGTCCGTCCGTCTGTGTACAGACGGATGCCAAATTTTGCACACACACTCCCTAGATGCCAACGATAAACCTCTGCCCCAAGTTTTCCAGAATGGCCT